>NC_091097.1:925000-1132500 GCF_024713975.1 Paralichthys olivaceus | reverse complement strand
TGGTTTCTGATGGAAACTTTTTTTACGTTTTACAGATTTGAACCCAAACAGCTGGTAAAAAGAACAAAAAACTAAAAAAACAGATTATTTGCATCTAGAAAAGCGGAAAGCTTCAGTGGCCGCTGATTCTCTGGGCTCCAGACTCTTCAAAATCAACCTCTCGATTAAAATGGATGTAAAACTGCAGGAAAATTGGCAAATTTGGCAACAAATTCTGCAAATAAAATGGCAAATAGCTGCTCACAGGACCCGACTGATGTGGCAGTGATTCACGGCCTGAGGCCAAGTGGTGAGTTGGCCAGGTGAGGGAGGGAGAGTCACATAGGGAGGATACAGCGAGAGAGAGAGAGAGAGAGGGCTTGGTGGTGAGCAGGCGTAGTCTTGTCTGCTGGAAACATTTGACCTCTGCAGCCTGAGCAAGCTGTGACATTACGCAGCACAGACATGTTGTCCGGCGGCTCTGAGGCGTGTGTCCGTGTTGAGACACAAAGATTTTCCTCCTGCAAGAAGACAAAGAAAATCCGTCTCACAGCCTCTGGAAACAAGAACCGAGGGGCTGAGGCTCTATTTTTCCAGATGTTCCTCTGGACAGGATTCAGCTGCCTGTCTGTCTATCTGAAGCAGATGTGGTGTGACCCTCTTGATCTGTGTCACAGCGCCACCTAGAGGCTTCTCTCGCCACCTGCAGACACATCTGGCCGCCACGTCCCCCCCTCCCCCCCCCCTCCCTCTGCTTCTTTCCACTCGGTTTTTTTCTGTTTCCTCTAATTACAAACACATGCGGATGGTTTCCACCGGTCGCTGCCAAGCCGCCAGTCCGCGGCGCTGCAGCTTCCCCCCGGTGATCTCAGCGCTTTGGCACGAGCCGTGTCGCCCCTGAGAGGAGCCCCCAGTCTGGGCCGAGCTCTGCTGGGAAACTGCGGCGGTGGAGCTCAGGTCGGAAAATGTGACCGAGTTCATTTTGTGATAAAAACGAAGTGAAGCCCCTCTGAGGTCTGTGCGTAAAGAGCGCGGCACCGTGCGTAATGACGCTGCACCCAAACTCTGAACCCGTCTCCTCTCCGGCTTCAAGCTTCTTCGTGTTTCTGTCTGGATGCTTGCGTCACAGTTTTCATGTTGTTTAATCTGAGGCGTTTTATGACGTCATCTCCAAACCAGAAGTGACACGTTCTTTATTTAGGGTCAGACTTTTCATATACCATCAAAACTCTAGTTTCATTTTCACGTTATAAAGGTTTGAGTGTTGCTTTAATAATCTAATGCAAAGACAGAATATTTGTGTTTATTGATATTTATTTGTTTCTTGTTTAATTATTAGTTAAATCATGAAATTTATTAATAATGTTGACTTTTAATTTTTTAATTTAGATTTCATCTACATCCTCGAGTGTGTGTGTGTGTGTGTGTGTGAGAGGCCTGCTGTGTCTCACCTGCCCCTCTGCTCTCTGTCGCCCCCTCAGGCGCGGGCGGTAGCTGCACCTTGGACGGCCAGGTGTTTGCGGACCGGGATGTGTGGAAACCGGAACCGTGTCAGATCTGTGTGTGTGACAGCGGCACAGTGATGTGTGATGAGGTCATCTGCGAGGACACAACCGACTGCCCCAACCCCGTCATCCCCCATGACGAGTGCTGCCCCATCTGCCCCGACGACGGTACAGTTCCATTCTAATCTATTTAGATTCTATATGGTGTTCTATTTTAATCTGTTTCTGTTCTATTCTTTTTAATTTGTATTGTATTTAAATTTATTTCTATTCTAATCTAATCTATTCTATTATTATATTTTATTCTACACACACACAGTGAATCAAATGAATTGTCTGGGGAAATGTTTTTGTATGATTTGTATTTTTCATATTCTAACGTTCCACCTCTGTTTGTGTCTCAGGTTTCCAGGATTCTCAAGTTGAGGTAAATATCGAGGATTCTTTATTTCACTTATTGGCTTTATATTTATCATCATCACACAATAGTAGAATCCAGTAAAACAAAAATGACTGTGGATTGTAAAAGTGATAATGGATCAATGACTGATGGTTGATTGTGACATGAAATGACTGAAGTGTTGTTTATTGGTCTTAACTGAAGTGTTATCGATCATTGATCAACTCTTTATTGATTATATCACATTCTGATATATTATCTTATCCTCTTTTCTTTTTGTTCCCGTACAGGGACCCAAGGGAGAGCGTGGACCCAAGGGAGACAGAGTAGGTTCACATTCTCTTCCTCCCATGATTCAAACCTTGGTTGTTGGTCACCTGAGGGCCTGTTGGTGCGTTTGAGGCCTGTGTGTTCATGTCGACGCAGCTGAACTGACTGAGCTGTGTGTGTTGGCCTCATCAGAGCAGCACAGACACACTCAGCAGAGTAAAGAGAGTTTGAAGCAACACAAGTAACGACACTGCTGAAAATCAGGCCCAGTTTATTTACTGTTCCAATTGTCAGACTTCAGCGAAAACATTTAATGATGCATTTTGCATTTTTCCTACAAAGCAACTGCACCCAAGTGTCGACGTCGTTTTAAAGGACGAGAAGTTTGACTTGTCAGAGTTTGTTATTTGCTGAGATCAGAAACATCTTTAAAATGATTGAGTTATTTCATTGTTTTAATTCTGGTTGTCAAGTTTAAACCAGAGCACAAAGGTGGCGTCCATGTTTCTGTTTCTCCTGCAGGGTTTAGAATGTACTTCACGCTGTGGATTCCTGCTTGAGAGTCTGATCTAATCTGGATTTGGTTCAGAGGGAAACAGTTTTTCTGTGTTACTGAGGTTATTTCTCATGAAGAAACACAAAGGTCATTTATTATCTTGGGCCTGTGATGGCGGCAGAATTCCTTTTTTTTTAAAAACAAGTGTATTTACTCACTTCCTGTATCCTGGTCACATGTGCACCAGTCCACTCCTGGTTGGTCACATGTTGTCCACTGCGTCTCCTCTGGGTTTGATGCTGCTTTAAGATCCTGTAAAGAAACAGGAGATAAAGAGTCAAACACTTCAGCCCTTTAACTCTGACTCTTGAGCCTGACCCCTCTCTTCTCTCCTCCTCCACCTGCAGGGTCTTCCTGGTCCCCCTGGTAACGATGGCATCCCTGGTCAGAATGGTCTGCCTGGACCTCCCGGCCCCCCTGGACCCCCCGGCCTCGGTGGAGTAAGTTCTCTCTCTCTCTTCCTCTCTCTCTCTCTCTCTGTGTTTGACCAGTTTAGGTCCAAACTAACCAGTGTTTGAGTTTCAAACCACAACTGGAAGCAGACGTCACATAACTCAGGCTACAGCTTCTTCTTCTGTGGTGCTCAGACAAGTTTAGAACACAGAGCAAAAACATTTTCCAGCCCTCACATCCCATTACCCATAATCCTTTGTGCCTCTTCTGAAATGAACATTTGGCTCGCGCTTCATATCTCTGTGCACGGAGCAGAGCATGCTGGGAGTTAATGCACACAGGAGAGAGGGACTCTTTAGGGTCAGATCCAGTTTTTGGTTCAAATGACTGTTGGTTTTCACTCTGAGGTCAGAGGTCACGAGGTCGTCAGTGTGGATGGAGCGATGCTTCAGAGGAGTCGAGGAGCAGAGAGGATGTTGATGCTCGTTTGACTCGATATCAATCGATTTGATTATGAATGAACGTCTGAATGAATCACGGGAAGAATTTCACAGCCACAGTCTCACAATCTGATTTATTCGTGATGGTGAAACTCCCACACGGCCTCTGGTTTAGCTCCCTGTGCTAACATTACCCAACATTAACATAGTTCATCTTTTACCTGCATGCTAATTCCTCATGCTAAGCTAAAATGACACACCCAGTCTAATTCGGCATCTTTGTTACTGACTCAGTGCTAAAGATCTGCAAATATCAGTCTGATGTGAGAAGCTTCAGCTCGACACCGACCTCTGATAGTTTCCATTCTAATGGACCGTGCTAAGATAGAGATTCCCACAATGAGGTGGAGGGTCAGGGTCAAAGGTCAGGCTGAGGTGTTTTTTGAAATGTGAGGTGGTCGAAGCCGAAACAGACGACAGAGCAGAATATGTACAGATGTTAGAAAACAGCTGGAGCAGATTAAACTGTGATGTGAGACCTGACTTGATTTTTTAAGAATCGAGGGTTTGAAGACTGAAGAGAAACCGACTCTGGGAACCTGCAGCATAATAATGTTCAGAGGCAACACAACACAGAAAAGATATTTCATTCATGTCGTGGAAAGTTCAAATCTAAACTCAGTTTTAGGAAATGACACTTAAAGACCAGATGTCACATGACGGATGGTTTTGAATATTTCAGTGACAAATTATATTTAAACAAATAATGTTTGTGTTTGTTTTTCTTCCAGAACTTCTCCCCTCAGATGTCTGGTGGCTATGATGACAAATCCCCTGGCATGTCTGTGCCTGGACCCATGGTACACACACACACACACACACACACACACACACACACACACACACACACACACACACACACACACACTGTCCATTCTAAATGATGATGATGCAGTGTCTGAGCTTGCCTCTGTTTGATTGACAGGGCCCTATGGGACCCCGCGGACCCCCTGGACCTGCTGGCTCTAGTGTGAGTACACAACTTCCTCCTTCGCCAACTGAGAAACATGTTTTTCTAAATCTAAAGACAAAGCAGGAACCTCATGCAGCGTCATGACATCATCGTGAACAGAACACACAGATAATTTCACTACAAATGGAACTTCAGTTAAACTCTTGAGCTGAACACAAACACACAAAACTGGAGAAACAGCATCCAACACACTTTTCTGACTGTTCCAGTGATGGTGTTTTGTTTCCTCCTACAGGGACCTCAGGGATTCACTGGCCCCCCTGGTGAGCCTGGCGAGGCTGGAGCTTCTGTGAGTTCTATGAGACCATGAAACAAATACACACTTACACTGCACCTTGTTAGTCTGAGGCCATTCTCACCATGTTTTCCCGTGCAGGGTCCCATGGGTCCCCGTGGCGCTGCTGGCCCCCCTGGAAAGAACGGAGAGGATGTAAGTTCACTGGACCAGTTTCTTATCTGTTTATATCATCTGTGATACAGAATAACTTCATCTGTTCATTTATCCCCGTTTCTTCCTTTCTTTCAGGGTGAGTCTGGCAAACCTGGCCGTGGCGGTGAGCGCGGACCTTCCGGCCCTCAGGTAAGTTACCATGGCGATGCAATTCATAGAGATGCAGCGTGAAAAGGTAAAACAGAGGTGTGATAGTAAATCCTGTCTTCCTGTCATTAGGGAGCTCGTGGTTTCCCCGGAACCCCCGGTCTGCCCGGAATCAAGGGACACAGAGTGAGTCAACTTCAACAAACCCCAAATGAGACCACCAGCATCTTCCTGACTGACGCCTGTGGACTAATCCAATGTCTGTCCCTCTTTGTCTTTAGGGATTCAGTGGTCTCGATGGTGCCAAGGGAGACTCTGGCCCCGCTGGACCCAAGGTGAGTCACCCGCTTTGCCTCAGTGCAGAAAGATCCGTTTTAAACACTCAGCAAAGAACAAGTGCTAAAAGAACAGAAGAAGAACCTCTGCACAGATTCATGTGATTCTCTCGTGAGTCATAACTCACATTTAAAACGAATGGTTGAAGCAGTTATGATATGGCAGCCTACATTTCCCATAATGCACCCAAAAAGCATCTCTTATCAAGATGTGCTGTACTCAGTCTTTCTATTAGCCTGAGTTGTGGTCACAGTGGCAGCCATGTTGGCTCGTTGAATTAATATCACCTGCCTGTATGTTAATGTGTGTGTGTTTTTAGGGAGAGGCTGGAACTCCTGGTGAGAACGGAACCCCCGGTGCTATGGTGAGTAAAACAAACGTCCCCTGTCTTTGACCCGATGATGCCACTTTCAGAGATTGTATCTGACCGACTCTCTGTCTCAGGGACCTCGTGGTTTGCCCGGTGAGAGAGGTCGCACTGGTGCTACTGGAAGTGCTGTGAGTACACACACACACACAAACACACACGTTGTCTTCATTCAGCCAATCAGTGCGTCAGTGAGCGTAACAACCAATCATATTTGTGTGTGTGTTGCAGGGAGCTCGTGGTAACGACGGTGCCGCTGGTGCTGCTGGACCTCCTGTAAGTCTTTTATTCTCTAAAGCTCCAATGTTTTTTACATATAAAACTTTCAATTATTGTGTCTTACTGTGTTAAATAAATCAGGCAGCTCCAAATCATTTTCTGTTTTATCCATGGAAGCATTAGCCACATGGACCTGCTACATTTGTCTAAATTGTATTGTTTCTTCTCAGGGTCCCACCGGCCCTGCTGGACCCCCTGGATTCCCTGGTGGCCCCGGAGCCAAGGTACAACTGAGCCCAACATGAGCCCAACCAATAATCTTCCATATCCTCTATTTTCAAAGTCTCCTTCATCTTCCTCAATCCTCTACAGCGCCAACCATCTTCTTCTTCTTCTTCTTCTTCTTCTTCTGAGGTTGTTTCAAATGTCACTGACCCTGCAGGAAATTTGAAGCATTTCTCTCAGACAGTTGAATTTTAATTTCACCTTTGACCCAACAGGGGTCACAGAGGAATTCAGTTCTGTCCATATTCTATTCTCCTTGTTCACATCGGAAACGTGATTAAATTCAGTTTCAGTACAGATGCTAAATTTATTTTCATCCAAGTTTGTTGAAAAATAATAACTAGCAGTATTTTTTCCTAAATCTGGTTTGATTAACATCCACAGAGTGTTTGCATAATTTCCTATTAATGCAGAATACCAACATAAATGGATTGTTTGTATTTAATCTTTTGTTTCGGTTTATTTAGAAGCGAGAGACGTAATACTTCGAGTTATGAAACTTTTTACCTCTAACACAGTGTTTCCCAAACTAAAATCTTTTCTTTCTTTCTTATTTATTTTGACGTTGATAATTGGTGCTGACATTTCTTCCATTTGTCTTTGACCATGTTGGATAATGTTTGTTTTAATTTGCTGTTGGTTTGGACGTGATAATCGAACTCTTCTGTGTTTCTTCTTTACTCAGGGTGAGGGCGGACCTCAGGGTAGTCGTGGACCTGAGGGCCCCGCTGGAGCCCGTGGTGAGCCCGGAAGCGCCGGACCCGCCGGAGCTGCTGGACCAGCTGTAAGTACTGATGACAATGTTTTCAATGATTCTAGTCCAGAAAGTCAAGAATGATGATGAAACGACTTCCTGTCCTTTGGGCCTCTGAAGTAAAACTGTTCCCCTTCTTTCTCCTGCCAGGGAAACCCCGGAACTGATGGAGCCCCTGGAGCTAAGGGACTCCCTGTGAGTATTCTACTTGTGCATTTCTCTCACATGCATGTCAGGGTTGACGGTTTAAACCCATGTCTATCCCAGAAGCTTGAGCAAGGCACTGCCAAAGTAGCCAGGGCTGGAGTTTCATAGTTATCATCACATTACTGCCAAGACCGTGCAGCATGATCTGACTGTATTGTTGCCCTGTGCTGCCCCCTGCAGGGTTCTGCTGGAGTTGCTGGAGCCCCTGGTTTCCCCGGACCCCGTGGACCCCCAGGAGCTCAGGGTGCTGCTGGTGCCACTGGACCAAAGGGAAACACTGTGAGTAAAGCTCTGTCATGACTATTTTTATTAAATCTGTCCCTTGTGGATGTTTACTCCAAACACAATGAAGTAAAAACAAATGTAAACTTCGGTTTTCTTCTGGTGTTTGGACGTTTGTTGTTGTTGTTATTGCACTTACATTAGTTTTTGTTCTACTGTTTTTGTTTGTTTGTTTGTGTTTGCTTATTTGTTTGTCTCCATCAGGGTGAGGCTGGTGCCCCAGGAGCCAAGGGAGAGTCTGGTGCCAAGGGAGAGAGTGTAAGTTCCCCACAGTCTGCATCAAGCATAGCACCTCACTCTCTTTGCCTCTCACACATTTATACACATCTGTTAATGCCGTGCCAACGATGTGTGTGTTCTCCAGGGTGTCGCAGGAGTTCAGGGCCCCCCAGGACCTTCCGGTGAGGAGGGCAAGAGAGGAGCCAGAGGAGAGCCTGGTGCTGCAGGAGTCCGTGGACCCCCTGGAGAGCGTGTATGTATCTCAAAGAGAAAAAGCTTGGAGTATCTAAATAAATATTGTCTTTTAATCTTTGCTAAATCACTATTTTAATGGCAGTCATTTCCCTTTGATTTAAATGTTTTAGTTTAGAATAATTCTTATATGTGAATGTGTAGTCACAAACTGTCTGATACTAATTTGATTAAATGATCTTCTCTTTAAAACAAGGATAGGAAACATAGGCCACAAATGATGCAGGCATCATGTAAACAGTCTAGAGTCTAGAAAAAGATGAATTATAAACGCACACACTGAAAAACTGATAACAAACACATTGTAGGTGATGGACAGACAGGGGCATAAAATACACAGTATAAATAGCTTACAATTTGGGTTGCAGGGTTTCAAAGCTGCCACTAGGGTGTAATCATGTCATAGGTGTCTTGACACCAGCTGCTTCTTGATTCCCCCACATCTGGCCCATAATGCACCTGGCCTCAAAGTGTTGGGTGCAGTTTTATGGCGCTGTGATTGTGTTAATACATAATGGAAACACAAAAAAGCCCTGATTGCATCAATGTTAACAAACAGCTCAGATGATACAGTAGCATTAAATCTTTGTTCATAGCACTAAGCCTGATGTGCATGTTTCCCTCTGTAGGGTGGTCCTGGCGGTCGTGGTTTCCCTGGCTCTGATGGCTCTGCTGGAGCCAAAGTGAGTGAAACATACACACATGCATTTGATTCTTTTTTGCAGTTCACTTTTGAGGTGCAATAGATGTAACCTCTTCCTGCCCATCATAGGGTGCCCCTGGTGAGCGTGGTGCCCCTGGTCTTCTTGGACCTAAAGGTTCCACTGGTGAGCCTGGACGCACTGGTGAGGCCGGTCTCCCTGGAGCCAAGGTGAGACACCCTACTATTGATCACATAATTCTCAGAAACATGTATTAACCAGTGTCCAGGTTCACCTCTGACCACTGACCTCTGATCTGTAGGGTATGACTGGTAGCCCTGGCAGCCCTGGACCTGATGGCAAGATGGGAGCCGCTGTAAGTACATTTTCAGAATAATAAATTGGATCCTAATCTTATCAAAACATTTAGGCTAACTTTTTTAAGTTTAGGCATTGTGAATTCATCCTTAATGGATCATCTGTAACAGGGTGCCCCTGGACAAGATGGTCGCCCTGGACCTCCTGGCTCCGTCGGAGCTAGAGGCCAGCCTGGAGTTATGGGATTCCCCGGACCCAAGGGAGCAGCTGTGAGTAAAATGTCTGCTACACAGTAACTTCAACTGTTTATGAAGATTTCTATCAGTACTGACAACAAGGATATTCATAACATGGTCTCCACATCTCTGGTAACTTTGTTTTTCTATTCCTATCTGTAGGGTGAGGGTGGAAAGCCTGGCGAGAGAGGAGTAATGGGACCCACCGGCCCCGTTGTAAGTTGTCTACACTATGTCACTCCTTGATTCCACGATACTCAATTGTTTTGTTGTTCTGTATAGAACCTGTTTATCTAAATATCTACCATCTTTCTACTCAGGGTGCCCCTGGAAAGGATGGTGATGTTGGTGCTCAGGGTCCCTCTGGACCTTCTGTAAGTAAACAGAACCACTCTAACATCCAGCTCAGCTGCAGTAGCCCCTAAACATCACCTAGATCTGGTCATTTCTGTTTTTATCTGACGGTCACTCTTTGACTTATCCACAGGGCCCTGCTGGTGAGAGAGGAGAGCAAGGAGCTGCTGGAGGTCCTGGATTCCAGGGTCTTCCAGGACCCCAAGGTGCTGTTGGTGAGACTGGCAAGCCTGGAGAGCAGGTACGGACGGAGATATGATTTGCCTGTACACTCTGAGGAAACTGATTTCCTTTCATGACATGACACATTCAATTTGTTCCACCTCTGTTTCTTGAACAATCCAGGGTCTGCCCGGTGAGGCTGGAGCCACTGGACCCGCTGGAGCCAGAGTAAGTCATTCAAAGGAGATTATTTTGTTGAAGGAACTGTTTCTCTATAATATTGTAAGATCTTGACTTCAGTGTGTAAAATGCCTGGAGGTAATGTATGTTGTGATTTGGTTCCTTCCCATAAGTCAATGGAGAGTTAATGAAAACACGTGACTACATTTAAACGAGCTATGTGACATTGCTAATTATACTTGCAGCTAAAATGAGATACACAGTGGATGAAACCCTCTACAACTGCTAGCTTGTTAACACACTGATGTTAACACTACTAACTGGTAGCTAGGCTAATGCTACGTGGAAGTTGGCTAGCTGTGCAGGTTATGGCTAGTTTTAACAACAATCTCTAAAAACAAAGAGGGCTACCTGGGGAAAGGCCTTTCACAAATGATGAATAATGAAAGAGCATTGCTTACCAGGTACTGATCTGTTTGACCACTCCTGAACTACTTCAACAAACATAACTATTCCAACTCTACAGGGTGACAGAGGATTCCCTGGTGAGCGTGGTGCCCCCGGTATCAACGGACCTGCTGGTGCCCGTGGATCCCCTGGTCCTTCTGGAAACGATGGTGCTAAGGTAAACCCTGGCTGACGTTAAAAAAAAAAAAGAATGAATGTCCAGAGATTAAAATATTCTACCATCTTGCTTTCTTTTTCCTAATTGTCTCGCTTTCCTCTTTGCCCTCAGGGAGATGCTGGAGCCCCTGGTGCCCCCGGAGCTCAGGGTCCTCCTGGACTACAGGGAATGCCTGGTGAGCGTGGTTCCGCTGGTCTTCCAGGACTGAGGGGAGACAGAGTGAGTATTCCTACAATTCCCAATATTCCCAGTGTATACCATGTGTCACTTCTCATGTACACCAGTTCACAACCAGCGATAATCATTAGAGAACTAACTTGTTAAAGCAACAAAAAACCTTGATAGTGGGAGGTCCCACTATGATGAATCTGACCAGTTTAAAGCCACCACTACATCATATCATCTTATTTGTTGTAATACCTCCTGCAGAATTCTGTCACTATAACAGGATCATTCCCTGTATCCCCTCACTATCCATTATCATAGGGTGACCAAGGAGCTAAGGGTGCTGATGGAGCTCCTGGTAAGGATGGTCCTCGTGGTATGACTGGAGCTATTGGACTTCCCGGAGCTGCTGGAGCCACAGGAGACAAGGGAGAGCCTGGCGCTCCTGGAATTGTTGGACCTGCTGGAGCCCGTGGAGGCCCTGTAAGTAACTTGTTTATCCTTCTCAGAAGGAAACTTCAACCAGAGTTCTCTAGCTGCTTGACTTTTGAATCTTGAAACACTTGACTGATTTTCTTCCTTCTCGTCCTCAGGGTGAGCGTGGAGAGTCTGGACCACCCGGACCCGCTGGATTCGCTGGACCCCCTGTAAGTAATTTCTCCACAAATATCCTGGCTTCTCTTACTAACCATTTTTTTAATCTTTAGCCAATCATTTTCTGAGAAATCATTTGCTTTCCTCCATCATTCCAACTCAGGGTGCTGATGGACAGCCTGGTGCTAAGGGAGAGGCTGGAGATAATGGTGCTAAGGGAGATGCTGGTCCCCCCGGCCCATCTGGACCCACTGGCGCTGCTGGACCTGGGGTTTGTTAACTTTTCCAATCACACCCCATTAGAGTGCAGAAAATGCAGTTATTGATAAACCATATAAACCATTTTGTTTACTTTTAGGGTCCCGTTGGAAACACTGGCCCCAAGGGAGCCCGTGGACCTGCTGGACCTCCTGTAAGTCATTGTTCTTCTTCGCTTCTGTCCCACTCTTCCTATATAACATTTATATTTATACCTAGATGCTTTCAGTTCCTCGATCAGGAACATTACAAGCAATCTTATAGACGTCAGAGATGACCATGCCCCTGATCATACTGTCAATTCTAACCCTCAAGACTCAAAAGCAGTCTAGAGACCATACACTATGTTTTCATCCAGATGTCTTACTTGTTGTTTATGATTTAACTTTGTTCTTATATCATGTTCCCTGACATTTGATACAGCTACTTTCTGTCTCCTTAGGGTGCTACTGGCTTCCCTGGTTCTGCTGGCAGAGTTGGACCTCCCGGCCCCTCTGTAAGTCTCTCTCTAATGTTATGAGCACTACTTCCTGTAGCAGAGCTCAATATCCAGGATGGTTTGTAACAGTGTTGTAATGTACCCCCCACAGGGCAATGCTGGACCTGCCGGACCCCCTGGAGCTACTGGCAAGGAGGGACAGAAAGGAAACCGTGGTGAGACTGGACCTGCTGGTCGCCCTGGTGAGATGGGTGCTGCTGGACTCCCAGGACCTTCTGGAGAGAAGGGTAACCCTGGTGCTGAGGGTGCTCCTGTAAGTTATCTTTAACCTTCAGAATAGACTGAAAGGCTTCTGAAATTAGTTACTTTCACCTCAGTCCATTACAGAATCAAACAATTGATTAACAGTAAATATCTGCTTGATACTGGCTGAATCAATACGTAACTTTGAATAGTACCACTGAGTTATTTAAGTCACATTGTCCCTGAATACATGTTGAAGTTTTGGTCCGTTCTGCCACCTTGCACCTTGAGGTCTGACCAATTTCTATTTATCTCTCTCTGTCTCCACCTGCAGGGAAGTTCTGGTATTCCTGGACCTCAGGGTATTAATGGAGGGCGTGGTATTGTTGGTCTGCCTGGACAGAGAGGAGAGAGAGGTTTCCCTGGCCTGCCCGGACCTTCTGTAAGTTTATCATTTTACTCAACTAAGACTATAAACTGTAAAGCAGTCAGATGGAGCCAGGAAAGGAAACCTTAATGTCTTTAGTGAGCCAACGTTATGTCTATGTCTAGAACCTTAAACAGTTAGAAAAGCTACTAAGGTTATTACAACGGCTGTTACACCCACAGGGAGAGGTTGGAAAGCATGGACCTTCTGGCCCCAATGGTGAGCGTGGACCTCCCGGACCCATGGGACCCCCTGGACTTGCTGGAGCCCCAGGAGAGGCTGGACGTGAGGTTCGGAAATACAATTGCACATGAGAAAAACATTGCCATCTGTCTGTATTTGGATAGTGTGTATAAGTCAACACAGAGGGTGTTTCTTCATCAGCTGACTGTTGTTGTTTTAGGGAGCCCCCGGTAACGAGGGATCAGCTGGTCGCGATGGAGCTGCCGGACCCAAGGTGAGTTCATCACTTGCTGACCAGCATCAGTATGTGAGAGTGACACAGTAAAGCTTGTCTTTAGGTTCAGTCTCTGTCACAGGACAGAGCTTTAGAAGAGTCGGCTCAGTCAACCTTAAACAACCAATAGCAACATGCTAACACCACAGTGGCTTCTACTAGATACTGTGAACTTTGACAGTACAGATATTTTTATCTGCAGATATTCTAACAAGCTTGATGTCCAGGTACATTGGACTGGACAGGGGATGGTAATAGAATACAAAGACTACAGTGGATGAAATAAAGTGGTGTTGTGTTTGTGTTTTTAGGGAGACCGTGGAGAGAGTGGCCCTGCTGGAGCTTCTGGTGCCCCTGGACCCCCTGGTGCCCCCGGACCTGTTGGACCCGCCGGAAAGAGTGGTGACCGTGGAGAGAGCGTAAGTAATGAAGTCACTGTTTTGGTCTTTTATGGATCTGTCTAACTTCAGCTCATGTCAGGTGACAATAAGCTTTGTATGTCTCTGCAAACTGCCTCCATATGAAACTTGTTTTTTGTGTTTTAGGGACCTGCTGGCCCAGCTGGCTCTGCTGGTCCTGCTGGACCTCGTGGCCCTGCTGTAAGTCACAACATCAGCACCATTCATAGACTCCTCTTATAATGACATGCTATGCAGAGGAAGACAAAACAAAAACACTTCATCCCCTTCTTCCTCCAAACAGGGCGCCCCTGGACTTCGTGGAGACAAGGGAGAGAGCGGCGAGGCTGGAGAGAGAGGCATGAAGGGACACAGAGGATTCACTGGCATGCAGGGACCTCCCGGACCCGCTGTATGTTACTTTACACACGAGCCAACACGTACTGCATACAAATAACATCAGATTCAACCGCTAATTCCTCTTTTTGTAAATAAACCCATAGGGAGCCAGTGGAGACCAGGGACCTGCTGGTGCTGCCGGACCCGCTGGACCTAGAGTAAGTTAATATGTCGACAATCTTTAACTACTTGGTGCAGTTTTGCATTTTCATATTTGCTGTTTTACATGTCTGAAAATGGATAGTGCAAAAACTACAAGGTTTTCTTCTGTGCTGTTTGCAGGGCCCATCTGGAAGTGCTGGCTCTGCTGGTAAGGACGGTATGAGTGGTCTTCCTGGACCCACTGGACCTCCTGGACCTCGTGGACGTTCTGGAGAGATGGGACCTGCTGTAAGTCTCACTAACTATCAAACTATCCATCCATTCTTTTGTTTATACTTTGTGTCAGAAGAAACTGTAGTTTTCAGGAGCACCACAAAGCCTACACCAGTAATTCATTAACCAACCTATTCTCTTTATTCTTCGCCCTTCTTCTACTTCTCCACTCTCAGGGTCCTCCTGGACCTCCTGGTCCTGCTGGAGCACCTGGTGCCCCTGGTGGTGGATTTGACCTCGGCTTCATTGCCCAGCCTCAGGAGAAGGCACCTGATCCCTACCGCATGTTCCGTGCTGATGATGCCAATGTTCTGCGTGACCGTGATCTGGAGGTGGACAGCACCCTGAAGAGCCTCAGCCAGCAGATTGAGCAGATCCGCAGCCCCGATGGTACCCGCAAGAACCCTGCCAGAACCTGCCGTGACCTCAAGATGTGCCACCCTGACTGGAAGAGCGGTGAGTTTGTTTGGTAAAGTTGATAGGGTAGAGTGCCGGTGTCCCTACTGGACTCCTCAACTTTTCTCAAGGCATAAACACATTTAATAATATTCAAGTAGAGTGAGTGGATAATGATAAGCATGAGACAGATTCAGGAAATAAGATGAATAACATACTGGACTGACTTTTCTGACTATTCCTCTTTTAATTCCTTGTGTATCAGGCGAGTACTGGATCGACCCTGACCAGGGCTGCACTCAGGATGCCATCAAGGTCTACTGTAACATGGAGACCGGAGAGACCTGCGTATCTCCTTCTCAGCGCGAGGTTGCCAAGAAGAACTGGTACGTCAGCAAGAACATCAAGGAGAAGAAGCACGTCTGGTTCGGAGAGGCCATGAACGACGGCTTCCAGGTGAACACCATAAACCTTCTTAGCTCCTACCCTCTCCTGTCCTTCTCCATCCTCCTCTCACATGCTCTAACCCTCCCTTAGGTCAACTTCCATCCCAGTTCCTTCCCTCAGCTTCTTATACCTCCTCCATCCTCACAGTTCAAGTAATCAACTCCTCCCTATTTGTCTTCCCCACACAGTTCGAGTACGGCAGCGAGGGCTCTGCGCCCGAGGACGTCAACATCCAGATGACCTTCCTGCGTCTCATGTCCACCGAGGCATCCCAGAACGTCACCTACCACTGCAAGAACAGCGTCGCCTACATGGATGCCTCTGTCGGCAACCTCAAGAAGGCCCTGCTCCTCCAAGGCTCCAACGAGATCGAGATCAGAGCCGAGGGCAACAGCCGCTTCACCTACAGCGTCCTGGAGGATGGATGCACGGTGAGTTGATGACAAATAAGTCATCTTACATTCATTCTGTTGTAGTTCATGTCCATTAAACAAGATTTGAACGCTGACTCTAACTGGCCTTTCTTCTTCTCTCCTCCCAGTCACACACCGGTACATGGGGCAAGACAGTCATCGACTACAAGACATCGAAAACATCTCGCCTGCCCATCATTGATATTGCTCCTATGGACGTTGGTGCTCCAGACCAAGAGTTTGGCCTTGAAGTTGGACCCGTCTGTTTCTTGTAAAAAGAGAAATCTGGACTTGAAATTGTTGTTGTGTGTGTGAGTGTGTTTTATTTTTTCTAGCAGTCATCTCTCTAAAAAAAATCCCACCAAAACGTCCTTCTAATGCCATTTTTCTGAAAACTCCAACCCTTCGCTCCTGATT
The DNA here is from genome assembly GCF_024713975.1 of Paralichthys olivaceus. NCBI lineage: Eukaryota > Metazoa > Chordata > Actinopteri > Pleuronectiformes > Paralichthyidae > Paralichthys > Paralichthys olivaceus. The sequence goes on along the minus strand of NC_091097.1, from coordinate 1,116,521 downwards.
CTACAAGTTTCCATTTGGCCGTTGTTCCCGATGGTCCACTTTGCCTAAAACCTGCACTTCAACAAGATGGCGGTGATGCGGCAGTGTCGGCATCATCGTGTTTGGGACCACTACCTTTTTTTTTGTTTCTGACTCTCGTTTTTTTTTTTTCGTTTGTTTTGTTTGGGTTTTTTTTTTTTACCATCACCAACACCAAGGATCCTGTAGAGAAGACATTTTGTTTCACTGGCAACAAGAAAATAATATATGCTTCTGTAAAGTGTAAAAAATTGACTTCCCCTCTTCATCCAGCCAAACCAGGCCTCTCTGGAGTTTACAGAAACCAACTGAAACACACAGGTGACTCTTGTATTTTTTTACACCACTGCGGTGAGAGGATTGAAAGGACAGCCCCAACAGACAGAACCCAATTGCTTTGTACCACGTTTCAGGTGATGATGAATAAACGGTGAAACTGACAGCCATGTTTGTCTCTGTTGTTCTGCCCACCCCCCACCTTCATCTGCCCGAGAGGAGACTGACTCCTCCTCCTCCTCCTCCTCATCCGCTGATGCTGCAGCTGTTGATCTGTGTTTGTTGTTTTGGATGCTTTCTTGTTTGTTCCTCTCTTTTCTCCATTTACATTAAAACCACCAGCAGAGAAACATGGGTTTAAACCTCTTTTTTTTTAAAGGAAACTAAATCCTATGGCTACCTCAGAAAGCGAGAAATTCCAGTTGTGAACAGAAAGTGTTTGTAGACGTGCCTGCTGTCGGTGGGGAAGTGGAGCTTTACTAACACTTTAGCAGAAGCAGAAACAGCTAAAACTTGGTGCTATTCTTTCTTTGAGGTTTCCTGCCCGTCCAGCCTGGTTACACTTTTCTGTAGATTAAATGTCACTCTGGTGTGGCAGGGCCTTGTTGGTGCTAAAATGAAACCACAGCTTTTATTCCTGGTGTCCAGAACGATTCAAACTTCTATTTCCAGACTTTTTCGTGCTGGCAGTGAAACTCTAGCTTTTGGTTTTTCTGTTCTGAACCTGCTGTGCACCTTTCCTCTCTTTGTTTTTAACCCCCCCCCCTCACCACCACCTCTTCATTTTGTTTCTTGTTTTCTTGTGCGAAGGATGAATTTTCCCCAAAAAATTGGAATCAAACAGATTTTTTCAAATGCACAGCCATCAGCATAAAGTTTGTGAGAGAGACAGACAGACACACCTCTGGGGGCAAAACACCACAAGGATCTGTACCTATTTTGTATATGTATAATAAATTGAGATGTTTTTAATTATTTTGAATGCTGAAATAAAGCATGTTAAGTGGTCTAACATTGAATCCTGACTAATTCCCTGACTGACTCGCTGACTGGCCCCTCCAGGACCTTACACCTTCTACGAGCTGTGAGGAGACTGAGTGAAAAACAGAGGAAACAAATCTCAGAAGTGATTTTGTCTCTGTTCAGTTCTCACCTCTTTAACTGAGTGTGTGGAAACAGGAAAACATGACAGAAGCAGAGTCTGTTGCACCGCAGCAGATTCCTCACGTCTTGGCTTGCAGCATAAAATTCAAAATACACGGATAAACATCTTGAGGAAACGCTTCTTCACACAGCTGAACCTCGTTGTTTCTGAGTGATCAGAACATTTTCAACATCAGCAGCTAAGACTCAGAACAGAGGAATAACTGAGGCCTACCTCTCCGTCTGGTGGAGACTCCTCGCTGTTGTCAGGTAACCCCACAGAGCTGCTGAGGTTTCATCCAAAACATTAAATCCTGTTTGAAAAGTCCTTAATCCACTGTGCATGTGCACCGGTGACAATCCAGCTCCGATCCTGGTGAGATTTGCGGATCCTTTAGATTCGTCTCTCCCCAGTTATCCATCTGAAAGAGCGTCTGCACAGCTCAGGCAGCCGAGGGGCTGCAGGCTGGACCTGCTCTGTTGGCATCAGCCTGGCTTCACAAAGACACTGATTGTCCACCTTGAAGGAGCCAGCGATCCAGGAGCAGAGGATAGGTTTGCACCCCCACAGGGAATCTGGACTATTTCTGCAAGAATCAGGGTCTGTATTTGAGGCCTGGCAGAGGAATGCTGACCTCTCCAGTTTCAGACAGAGGAAGCTCTGTTTGCAGAGAGGAAACACCTCTGTGGGCCGAGGGTAAACATCACAGAGATGCTGATGAGGCCGGTAGAAGCAGATAGAAGCAGAAAGAAACATGAAGAACGACTCGTCTTTATTTTAAGCATTTCAGAGTCAATTCATGCAAATGATGAAAAAGAAAACATCTCAAAGTCTGCTGTCTGGATTATTCAAAGTAACTTAGAGCAAATGACGTGTTTTAGACAAATGACAATTAATTACCCTCCACTGAACAACACATTGTTACAAGATGAACTTTATGAAAGTTCAGAGAAAAGGCAGAGGGAGGAATTTGATCCTGGTAAAACTATATTTCTCTTAATGTCTACCAGTGACTCAGACAACAGATTAAAGCACCTCATGATGCACAGTGTTTAAATCATCAAGTTTATCTCTCTGTCCTTTATGTGCTTGTTCTGAATTAATGAGGAGTGTTTTCATTGCCATGTTTGACAGAACCTTCATGCAATAGAAATGATGTGTGGCAAGAGAGTTCCTGGTTAAACAAAGTGAATGAAAAGAAACATTGAGATCAATTATCCCAGAACATTTCAACCCTAACCCTAATCACAACCCTAACCAACAAAGTGAATGAAAAGAAAATATGAGATAAATTCATTTCAACATCACCACAGTTTCCTTCAGTCTGTCAGTGACAGAAACAGAAAGATACGATGTCTCTGTCGTCAGACAGAACATTCTTGTGGGTTTTATTTCAATTATTTTAATTTTAATTTTAAAACCGTCTTTTTTATACTTTTCTCCTGCTCGTTTAACACAGGACGTCAGTGAGTCTTTGCTTGTTTGGGTTAGGGTTAGGGTCTTTTTCCACAAGGTTTTTAAAATAAATGAGAATCTACATTAAGAGCTGATTCTTCATTGAAGACTTTTTTAGTCACATGTTTCTTTATTGTCTAGAAACACCTTCACATTTTAATATAAAACAGAAACTTTACCACTTTAAAGTGTTTTACATAGAATAAATACAAAATATGTTATTTTGCTTAAATTTTCCTGTAACATCCTTTTTATAGGGACGTTAATAATAAACTCAGGATAAAGGGACATTAACGTTGATGCTGAGGGGAGCTGCAGCATCTCCTACTGGCAAAGAGCTGCAACTGCAACACTGACAAATACATATTAAAAAATCATTGTAGGACAATCTAACATTTTGTTTATTTTTTAATTAATAATTATAACGTAGATAACACTAAACGCATCACACACTTTTTTTAACTGCTCTAAAGCCTGTTTGTTGTGTAAAATGTTTTAAAACTGTTGTCGGCCTTTAAAATCAATGACATGACAAAATACAGATTCTCTCTCAGCTCTGACTCACAGCCTGGATTTAATTTCTCAGTTTTAATGAGTTGTATGAATCAACATGTTGGGATTATTTATTATATTTAGCTTTGGACACAGGTCAGCCAAGGTAAGATAAGATAAGATAAGATCAAATAAGATAAGATAAAATAAAATAAGATAAGATAAGACCGAATATACAAAAGAGACATGAGTGGTGTCAATTAGCTGGACATCAAGTTTCACAACACGCCATTTTATTTGAAGTGTTTAAGAGTTAACCCATCCCTAACACCTAACCCTAACCTTCTTGCAAAAGAAATGATGTGTGGCAAGAGAATTCCTCGTTAAACAAAGTGTTTAAAAAGAAATATTGGGATAAATTCTACCAGAACAGTCCAACCCTAACCCTAACCCTGGCTGCAACCCTAACCCTAATTGCAGCCCTAACCCTAACCCTCATTTCTGCCCTCACCCTATTCACCCTAGGGTGAATAACTCTGCGCTGCTTGCTCGAAACGGGCTGAAATTTGGTGTGGGTGCGTGGCTGTCTCCCCTTTACTAAGTGTGAAATGCCCGAGTCTCTACGACTTTCAGAAAAAAAGTTATTCCAAAATATCGTGTACTTTTTTGCTTGAGATTTGGTGGTTTGACCCCTTCCGGAGGTCGTAGAAGCTCGGGGGTGGTACCAATGGATCGGGCATCCCCACATTAGTTCAGATGGAACCAACTTCCAAGTCTCTATGACCTTCAGAACAAAAGTTATTCAAGAAAATCTTCAATTCTCAATGGGATTTCCTCCCCAACCCTAACCCTAACCCTGGCTGCAACCCTAACCCTAATTGCAGCCCTAACCCTAACCCTAACCCTCATTTCTGCCCTCACCCTATTCACCCTAGGGTGAATAACTCTGCGCTGCTTGCTCGAAACGGGCTGAAATTTGGTGTGGGTGCGTGGCTGTCTCCCCTTTACTAAGTGTGAAATGCCCGAGTCTCTACGACTTTCAGAAAAAAAGTTATTCCAAAATATCGTGTACTTTTTTGCTTGAGATTTGGTGGTTTGACCCCTTCCGGAGGTCGTAGAAGCTCGGGGGTGGTACCAATGGATCGGGCATCCCCACATTAGTTCAGATGGAACCAACTTCCAAGTCTCTATGACCTTCAGAACAAAAGTTATTCAAGAAAATCTTCAATTCTCAATGGGATTTCCTCCCCAACCCTAACCCTAACCCTGGCTGCAACCCTAACCCTAATTGCAGCCCTAACCCTAACCCTAACCCTCATTTCTGCCCTCACCCTATTCACCCTAGGGTGAATAACTCTGCGCTGCTTGCTCGAAACGGGCTGAAATTTGGTGTGGGTGCGTGGCTGTCTCCCCTTTACTAAGTGTGAAATGCCCGCGTCTCTACGACTTTCATAAAAAAAGTTATTCCAAAATATCGTGTACTTTTTTGCTTGAGATTTGGTGGTTTGACCCCTTCCGGAGGTCATAGAAGCTCGGGGGTGGTACCAATGGATCGGGCATCCCCACATTAGTTCAGATGGAACCAACTTCCAAGTCTCTATGACCTTCAGAACAAAAGTTATTCAAGAAAATCTTCAATTCTCAATGGGATTTCCTCCCCAACCCTAACCCTAACCCTGGCTGCAACCCTAACCCTAATTGCAGCCCTAACCCTAACCCTAACTTCTGCCCTCACCCTATTCACCCTAGGGTGAATAACTCTGCGCTGCTTGCTCGAAACGGGCTGAAATTTGGTGTGGGTGCGTGGCTGTCTCCCCTTTACTAAGTGTGAAATGCCCGAGTCTCTACGACTTTCAGAAAAAAAGTTATTCCAAAATATCGTGTACTTTTTTGCTTGAGATTTGGTGGTTTGACCCCTTCCGGAGGTCGTAGAAGCTCGGGGATGGTACCAATGGATCGGGCATCCCCACATTAGTCCAGATGGAACCAACTTCCAAGTCTCTATGACCTTCAGAACAAAAGTTATTCAAGAAAATCTTCAATTCTCAATGGGATTTCCTCCCCAACCCTAACCCTAACCCTGGCTGCAACCCTAACCCTAATTGCAGCCCTAACCCTAACCCTAACCCTCATTTCTGCCCTCACCCTATTCACCCTAGGGTGAATAACTCTGCGCTGCTTGCTCGAAACGGGCTGAAATTTGGTGTGGGTGCGTGGCTGTCTCCCCTTTACTACGTGTGAAATGCCCGAGTCTCTACGACGTTCAGAAAAAAAGTTATTCCAAAATATCGTGTACTTTTTTGCTTGAGATTTGGTGGTTTGACCCCTTCCGGAGGTCGTAGAAGCTCGGGGATGGTACCAATGGATCGGGCATCCCCACATTAGTTCAGATGGAACTAACTTCCAAGTCTCTATGACCTTCAGAACAAAAGTTATTCAAGAAAATCTTCAATTCTCAATGGGATTTCCTCCCCAACCCTAACCCTAACCCTGGCTGCAACCCTAACCCTAATTGCAGCCCTAACCCTAACCCTAACTTCTGCCCTCACCCTATTCACCCTAGGGTGAATAACTCTGCGCTGCTTGCTCGAAACGGGCTGAAATTTGGTGTGGGTGCGTGGCTGTCTCCCCTTTACTACGTGTGAAATGCCCGAGTCTCTACGACGTTCAGAAAAAAAGTTATTCCAAAATATCGTGTACTTTTTTGCTTGAGATTTGGTGGTTTGACCCCTTCCGGAGGTCGTAGAAGCTCGGGGATGGTACCAATGGATCGGGCATCCCCACATTAGTTCAGATGGAACCAACTTCCAAGTCTCTATGACCTTCAGAACAAAAGTTATTCAAGAAAATCTTCAATTCTCAATGGGATTTCCTCCCCAACCCTAACCCTAACCCTGGCTGCAACCCTAACCCTAATTGCAGCCCTAACCCTAACCCTCATTTCTGCCCTCACCCTATTCACCCTAGGGTGAATAACTCTGCGCTGCTTGCTCGAAACGGGCTGAAATTTGGTGTGGGTGCGTGGCTGTCTCCCCTTTACTACGTGTGAAATGCCCGAGTCTCTACGACGTTCAGAAAAAAAGTTATTCCAAAATATCGTGTACTTTTTTGCTTGAGATTTGGTGGTTTGACCCCTTCCGGAGGTCATAGAAGCTCGGGGGTGGTACCAATGGATCGGGCATCCCCACATTAGTTCAGATGGAACCAACTTCCAAGTCTCTATGACCTTCAGAACAAAAGTTATTCAAGAAAATCTTCAATTCTCAATGGGATTTCCTCCCCAACCCTAACCCTAACCCTGGCTGCAACCCTAACCCTAATTGCAGCCCTAACCCTAACCCTAACTTCTGCCCTCACCCTATTCACCCTAGGGTGAATAACTCTGCGCTGCTTGCTCGAAACGGGCTGAAATTTGGTGTGGGTGCGTGGCTGTCTCCCCTTTACTAAGTGTGAAATGCCCGAGTCTCTACGACTTTCAGAAAAAAAGTTATTCCAAAATATCGTGTACTTTTTTGCTTGAGATTTGGTGGTTTGACCCCTTCCGGAGGTCGTAGAAGCTCGGGGATGGTACCAATGGATCGGGCATCCCCACATTAGTCCAGATGGAACCAACTTCCAAGTCTCTATGACCTTCAGAACAAAAGTTATTCAAGAAAATCTTCAATTCTCAATGGGATTTCCTCCCCAACCCTAACCCTAACCCTGGCTGCAACCCTAACCCTAATTGCAGCCCTAACCCTAACCCTAACTTCTGCCCTCACCCTATTCACCCTAGGGTGAATAACTCTGCGCTGCTTGCTCGAAACGGGCTGAAATTTGGTGTGGGTGCGTGGCTGTCTCCCCTTTACTACGTGTGAAATGCCCGAGTCTCTACGACGTTCAGAAAAAAAGTTATTCCAAAATATCGTGTACTTTTTTGCTTGAGATTTGGTGGTTTGACCCCTTCCGGAGGTCGTAGAAGCTCGGGGATGGTACCAATGGATCGGGCATCCCCACATTAGTTCAGATGGAACCAACTTCCAAGTCTCTATGACCTTCAGAACAAAAGTTATTCAAGAAAATCTTCAATTCTCAATGGGATTTCCTCCCCAACCCTAACCCTAACCCTGGCTGCAACCCTAACCCTAATTGCAGCCCTAACCCTAACCCTCATTTCTGCCCTCACCCTATTCACCCTAGGGTGAATAACTCTGCGCTGCTTGCTCGAAACGGGCTGAAATTTGGTGTGGGTGCGTGGCTGTCTCCCCTTTACTACGTGTGAAATGCCCGAGTCTCTACGACGTTCAGAAAAAAAGTTATTCCAAAATATCGTGTACTTTTTTGCTTGAGATTTGGTGGTTTGACCCCTTCCGGAGGTCATAGAAGCTCGGGGGTGGTACCAATGGATCGGGCATCCCCACATTAGTTCAGATGGAACCAACTTCCAAGTCTCTATGACCTTCAGAACAAAAGTTATTCAAGAAAATCTTCAATTCTCAATGGGATTTCCTCCCCAACCCTAACCCTAACCCTGGCTGCAACCCTAACCCTAATTGCAGCCCTAACCCTAACCCTAACTTCTGCCCTCACCCTATTCACCCTAGGGTGAATAACTCTGCGCTGCTTGCTCGAAACGGGCTGAAATTTGGTGTGGGTGCGTGGCTGTCTCCCCTTTACTAAGTGTGAAATGCCCGAGTCTCTACGACTTTCAGAAAAAAAGTTATTCCAAAATATCGTGTACTTTTTTGCTTGAGATTTGGTGGTTTGACCCCTTCCGGAGGTCGTAGAAGCTCGGGGATGGTACCAATGGATCGGGCATCCCCACATTAGTCCAGATGGAACCAACTTCCAAGTCTCTATGACCTTCAGAACAAAAGTTATTCAAGAAAATCTTCAATTCTCAATGGGATTTCCTCCCCAACCCTAACCCTAACCCTGGCTGCAACCCTAACCCTAATTGCAGCCCTAACCCTAACCCTAACCCTCATTTCTGCCCTCACCCTATTCACCCTAGGGTGAATAACTCTGCGCTGCTTGCTCGAAACGGGCTGAAATTTGGTGTGGGTGCGTGGCTGTCTCCCCTTTACTAAGTGTGAAATGCCCGAGTCTCTACGACGTTCAGAAAAAAAGTTATTCCAAAATATCGTGTACTTTTTTGCTTGAGATTTAGTGGTTTGACCCCTTCCGGAGGTCGTAGAAGCTCGGGGATGGTACCAATGGATCGGGCATCCCCACATTAGTTCAGATGGAACCAACTTCCAAGTCTCTATGACCTTCAGAACAAAAGTTATTCAAGAAAATCTTCAATTCTCAATGGGATTTCCTCCCCAACCCTAACCCTAACCCTGGCTGCAACCCTAACCCTAATTGCAGCCCTAACCCTAACCCTAACCCTCATTTCTGCCCTCACCCTATTCACCCTAGGGTGAATAACTCTGCGCTGCTTGCTCGAAACGGGCTGAAATTTGGTGTGGGTGCGTGGCTGTCTCCCCTTTACTACGTGTGAAATGCCCGAGTCTCTACGACGTTCAGAAAAAAAGTTATTCCAAAATATCGTGTACTTTTTTGCTTGAGATTTGGTGGTTTGACCCCTTCCGGAGGTCGTAGAAGCTCGGGGATGGTACCAATGGATCGGGCATCCCCACATTAGTTCAGATGGAACTAACTTCCAAGTCTCTATGACCTTCAGAACAAAAGTTATTCAAGAAAATCTTCAATTCTCAATGGGATTTCCTCCCCAACCCTAACCCTAACCCTGGCTGCAACCCTAACCCTAATTGCAGCCCTAACCCTAACCCTAACTTCTGCCCTCACCCTATTCACCCTAGGGTGAATAACTCTGCGCTGCTTGCTCGAAACGGGCTGAAATTTGGTGTGGGTGCGTGGCTGTCTCCCCTTTACTACGTGTGAAATGCCCGAGTCTCTACGACGTTCAGAAAAAAAGTTATTCCAAAATATCGTGTACTTTTTTGCTTGAGATTTGGTGGTTTGACCCCTTCCGGAGGTCGTAGAAGCTCGGGGATGGTACCAATGGATCGGGCATCCCCACATTAGTTCAGATGGAACCAACTTCCAAGTCTCTATGACCTTCAGAACAAAAGTTATTCAAGAAAATCTTCAATTCTCAATGGGATTTCCTCCCCAACCCTAACCCTAACCCTGGCTGCAACCCTAACCCTAATTGCAGCCCTAACCCTAACCCTAACCCTCATTTCTGCCCTCACCGTATTCACCCTAGGGTGAATAACTCTGCGCTGCTTGCTCGAAACGGGCTGAAATTTGGTGTGGGTGCGTGGCTGTCTCCCCTTTACTAAGTGTGAAATGCCCGAGTCTCTACGACGTTCAGAAAAAAAGTTATTCCAAAATATCGTGTACTTTTTTGCTTGAGATTTGGTGGTTTGACCCCTTCCGGAGGTCGTAGAAGCTCGGGGATGGTACCAATGGATCGGGCATCCCCACATTAGTTCAGATGGAACCAACTTCCAAGTCTCTATGACCTTCAGAACAAAAGTTATTCAAGAAAATCTTCAATTCTCAATGGGATTTCCTCCCCAACCCTAACCCTAACCCTGGCTGCAACCCTAACCCTAATTGCAGCCCTAACCCTAACCCTAACCCTCATTTCTGCCCTCACCCTATTCACCCTAGGGTGAATAACTCTGCGCTGCTTGCTCGAAACGGGCTGAAATTTGGTGTGGGTGCGTGGCTGTCTCCCCTTTACTACGTGTGAAATGCCCGAGTCTCTACGACGTTCAGAAAAAAAGTTATTCCAAAATATCGTGTACTTTTTTGCTTGAGATTTGGTGGTTTGACCCCTTCCGGAGGTCGTAGAAGCTCGGGGATGGTACCAATGGATCGGGCATCCCCACATTAGTTCAGATGGAACCAACTTCCAAGTCTCTATGACCTTCAGAACAAAAGTTATTCAAGAAAATCTTCAATTCTCAATGGGATTTCCTCCCCAACCCTAACCCTAACCCTGGCTGCAACCCTAACCCTAATTGCAGCCCTAACCCTAACCCTCATTTCTGCCCTCACCCTATTCACCCTAAGGTGAATAACTCTGCGCTGCTTGCTCGAAACGGGCTGAAATTTGGTGTGGGTGCGTGGCTGTCTCCCCTTTACTAAGTGTGAAATGCCCGCGTCTCTACGACTTTCAGAAAAAAAGTTATTCCAAAATATCGTGTACTTTTTTGCTTGAGATTTGGTGGTTTGACCCCTTCCGGAGGTCGTAGAAGCTCGGGGATGGTACCAATGGATCGGGCATCCCCACATTAGTTCAGATGGAACCAACTTCCAAGTCTCTATGACCTTCAGAACAAAAGTTATTCAAGAAAATCTTCAATTCTCAATGGGATTTCCTCCCCAACCCTAACCCTAACCCTGGCTGCAACCCTAACCCTAATTGCAGCCCTAACCCTAACCCTAACCCTCATTTCTGCCCTCACCCTATTCACCCTAGGGTGAATAACTCTGCGCTGCTTGCTCGAAACGGACTGAAATTTGGTGTGGGTGCGTGGCTGTCTCCCCTTTACTAAGTGTGAAATGCCCGAGTCTCTACGACGTTCAGAAAAAAAGTTATTCCAAAATATCGTGTACTTTTTTGCTTGAGATTTGGTGGTTTGACCCCTTCCGGAGGTCGTAGAAGCTCGGGGATGGTACCAATGGATCGGGCATCCCCACATTAGTTCAGATGGAACCAACTTCCAAGTCTCTATGACCTTCAGAACAAAAGTTATTCAAGAAAATCTTCAATTCTCAATGGGATTTCCTCCCCAACCCTAACCCTAACCCTGGCTGCAACCCTAACCCTAATTGCAGCCCTAACCCTAACCCTAACCCTCATTTCTGCCCTCACCCTATTCACCCTAGGGTGAATAACTCTGCGCTGCTTGCTCGAAACGGACTGAAATTTGGTGTGGGTGCGTGGCTGTCTCCCCTTTACTAAGTGTGAAATGCCCGAGTCTCTACGACGTTCAGAAAAAAAGTTATTCCAAAATATCGTGTACTTTTTTGCTTGAGATTTGGTGGTTTGACCCCTTCCGGAGGTCGTAGAAGCTCGGGGATGGTACCAATGGATCGGGCATCCCCACATTAGTTCAGATGGAACCAACTTCCAAGTCTCTATGACCTTCAGAACAAAAGTTATTCAAGAAAATCTTCAATTCTCAATGGGATTTCCTCCCCAACCCTAACCCTAACCCTGGCTGCAACCCTAACCCTAATTGCAGCCCTAACCCTAACCCTAACCCTCATTTCTGCCCTCACCCTATTCACCCTAGGGTGAATAACTCTGCGCTGCTTGCTCGAAACGGGCTGAAATTTGGTGTGGGTGCGTGGCTGTCTCCCCTTTACTAAGTGTGAAATGCCCGCGTCTCTACGACTTTCATAAAAAAAGTTATTCCAAAATATCGTGTACTTTTTTGCTTGAGATTTGGTGGTTTGACCCCTTCCGGAGGTCGTAGAAGCTCGGGGATGGTACCAATGGATCGGGCATCCCCACATTAGTTCAGATGGAACCAACTTCCAAGTCTCTATGACCTTCAGAACAAAAGTTATTCAAGAAAATCTTCAATTCTCAATGGGATTTCCTCCCCAACCCTAACCCTAACCCTGGCTGCAACCCTAACCCTAATTGCAGCCCTAACCCTAACCCTAACCCTCATTTCTGCCCTCACCCTATTCACCCTAGGGTGAATAACTCTGCGCTGCTTGCTCGAAACGGGCTGAAATTTGGTGTGGGTGCGTGGCTGTCTCCCCTTTACTAAGTGTGAAATGCCCGCGTCTCTACGACCTTCAGAAAAAAAGTTATTCCAAAATATCGTGTACTTTTTTGCTTGAGATTTGGTGGTTTGACCCCTTCCGGAGGTCGTAGAAGCTCGGGGATGGTACCAATGGATCGGGCATCCCCACATTAGTTCAGATGGAACCAACTTCCAAGTCTCTATGACCTTCAGAACAAAAGTTATTCAAGAAAATCTTCAATTCTCAATGGGATTTCCTCCCCAACCCTAACCCTAACCCTGGCTGCAACCCTAACCCTAATTGCAGCCCTAACCCTAACCCTCATTTCTGCCCTCACCCTATTCACCCTAGGGTGAATAACTCTGCGCTGCTTGCTCGAAACGGGCTGAAATTTGGTGTGGGTGCGTGGCTGTCTCCCCTTTACTACGTGTGAAATGCCCGAGTCTCTACGACGTTCAGAAAAAAAGTTATTCCAAAATATCGTGTACTTTTTTGCTTGAGATTTGGTGGTTTGACCCCTTCCGGAGGTCGTAGAAGCTCGGGGATGGTACCAATGGATCGGGCATCCCCACATTAGTTCAGATGGAACCAACTTCCAAGTCTCTATGACCTTCAGAACAAAAGTTATTCAAGAAAATCTTCAATTCTCAATGGGATTTCCTCCCCAACCCTAACCCTAACCCTGGCTGCAACCCTAACCCTAATTGCAGCCCTAACCCTAACCCTAACCCTCATTTCTGCCCTCACCCTATTCACCCTAGGGTGAATAACTCTGCGCTGCTTGCTCGAAACGGGCTGAAATTTGGTGTGGGTGCGTGGCTGTCTCCCCTTTACTAAGTGTGAAATGCCCGCGTCTCTACGACTTTCATAAAAAAAGTTATTCCAAAATATCGTGTACTTTTTTGCTTGAGATTTGGTGGTTTGACCCCTTCCGGAGGTCGTAGAAGCTCGGGGATGGTACCAATGGATCGGGCATCCCCACATTAGTTCAGATGGAACCAACTTCCAAGTCTCTATGACCTTCAGAACAAAAGTTATTCAAGAAAATCTTCAATTCTCAATGGGATTTCCTCCCCAACCCTAACCCTAACCCTGGCTGCAACCCTAACCCTAATTGCAGCCCTAACCCTAACCCTAACCCTCATTTCTGCCCTCACCCTATTCACCCTAGGGTGAATAACTCTGCGCTGCTTGCTCGAAACGGGCTGAAATTTGGTGTGGGTGCGTGGCTGTCTCCCCTTTACTACCTGTGAAATGCCCGAGTCTCTACGACGTTCAGAAAAAAAGTTATTCCAAAATATCGTGTACTTTTTTGCTTGAGATTTGGTGGTTTGACCCCTTCCGGAGGTCGTAGAAGCTCGGGGATGGTACCAATGGATCGGGCATCCCCATATTAGTTCAGATGGAACCAACTTCCAAGTCTCTATGACCTTCAGAACAAAAGTTATTCAAGAAAATCTTCAATTCTCAATGGGATTTCCTCCCCAACCCTAACCCTAACCCTGGCTGCAACCCTAACCCTAATTGCAGCCCTAACCCTAACCCTAACCCTCATTTCTGCCCTCACCCTATTCACCCTAGGGTGAATAACTCTGCGCTGCTTGCTCGAAACGGGCTGAAATTTGGTGTGGGTGCGTGGCTGTCTCCCCTTTACTAAGTGTGAAATGCCCAAGTCTCTACGACGTTCAGAAAAAAAGTTATTCCAAAATATCGTGTACTTTTTTGCTTGAGATTTGGTGGTTTGACCCCTTCCGGAGGTCGTAGAAGCTCGGGGATGGTACCAATGGATCGGGCATCCCCACATTAGTTCAGATGGAACTAACTTCCAAGTCTCTATGACCTTCAGAACAAAAGTTATTCAAGAAAATCTTCAATTCTCAATGGGATTTCCTCCCCAACCCTAACCCTAACCCTGGCTGCAACCCTAACCCTAATTGCAGCCCTAACCCTAACCCTAACCCTCATTTCTGCCCTCACCCTATTCACCCTAGGGTGAATAACTCTGCGCTGCTTGCTCGAAACGGGCTGAAATTTGGTGTGGGTGCGTGGCTGTCTCCCCTTTACTACGTGTGAAATGCCCGCGTCTCTACGACGTTCAGAAAAAAAGTTATTCCAAAATATCGTGTACTTTTTTGCTTGAGATTTGGTGGTTTGACCCCTTCCGGAGGTCGTAGAAGCTCGGGGATGGTACCAATGGATCGGGCATCCCCATATTAGTTCAGATGGAACCAACTTCCAAGTCTCTATGACCTTCAGAACAAAAGTTATTCAAGAAAATCTTCAATTCTCAATGGGATTTCCTCCCCAACCCTAACCCTAACCCTGGCTGCAACCCTAACCCTAATTGCAGCCCTAACCCTAACCCTCATTTCTGCCCTCACCCTATTCACCCTAGGGTGAATAACTCTGCGCTGCTTGCTCGAAACGGGCTGAAATTTGGTGTGGGTGCGTGGCTGTCTCCCCTTTACTACCTGTGAAATGCCCGAGTCTCTACGACGTTCAGAAAAAAAGTTATTCCAAAATATCGTGTACTTTTTTGCTTGAGATTTGGTGGTTTGACCCCTTCCGGAGGTCGTAGAAGCTCGGGGATGGTACCAATGGATCGGGCATCCCCACATTAGTTCAGATGGAACCAACTTCCAAGTCTCTATGACCTTCAGAACAAAAGTTATTCAAGAAAATCTTCAATTCTCAATGGGATTTCCTCCCCAACCCTAACCCTAACCCTGGCTGCAACCCTAACCCTAATTGCAGCCCTAACCCTAACCCTAACCTTCATTTCTGCCCTCACCCTATTCACCCTAGGGTGAATAACTCTGCGCTGCTTGCTCGAAACGGGCTGAAATTTGGTGTGGGTGCGTGGCTGTCTCCCCTTTACTACGTGTGAAATGCCCGAGTCTCTACGACGTTCAGAAAAAAAGTTATTCCAAAATATCGTGTACTTTTTTGCTTGAGATTTGGTGGTTTGACCCCTTCCGGAGGTCGTAGAAGCTCGGGGATGGTACCAATGGATCGGGCATCCCCACATTAGTTCAGATGGAACCAACTTCCAAGTCTCTATGACCTTCAGAACAAAAGTTATTCAAGAAAATCTTCAATTCTCAATGGGATTTCCTCCCCAACCCTAACCCTAACCCTGGCTGCAACCCTAACCCTAATTGCAGCCCTAACCCTAACCCTAACCCTCATTTCTGCCCTCACCCTATTCACCCTAGGGTGAATAACTCTGCGCTGCTTGCTCGAAACGGGCTGAAATTTGGTGTGGGTGCGTGGCTGTCTCCCCTTTACTAAGTGTGAAATGCCCGCGTCTCTACGACGTTCAGAAAAAAAGTTATTCCAAAATATCGTGTACTTTTTTGCTTGAGATTTGGTGGTTTGACCCCTTCCGGAGGTCGTAGAAGCTCGGGGATGGTACCAATGGATCGGGCATCCCCATATTAGTTCAGATGGAACCAACTTCCAAGTCTCTATGACCTTCAGAACAAAAGTTATTCAAGAAAATCTTCAATTCTCAATGGGATTTCCTCCCCAACCCTAACCCTAACCCTGGCTGCAACCCTAACCCTAATTGCAGCCCTAACCCTAACCCTCATTTCTGCCCTCACCCTATTCACCCTAGGGTGAATAACTCTGCGCTGCTTGCTCGAAACGGGCTGAAATTTGGTGTGGGTGCGTGGCTGTCTCCCCTTTACTACCTGTGAAATGCCCGAGTCTCTACGACGTTCAGAAAAAAAGTTATTCCAAAATATCGTGTACTTTTTTGCTTGAGATTTGGTGGTTTGACCCCTTCCGGAGGTCGTAGAAGCTCGGAGATGGTACCAATGGATCGGGCATCCCCACATTAGTTCAGATGGAACCAACTTCCAAGTCTCTATGACCTTCAGAACAAAAGTTATTCAAGAAAATCTTCAATTCTCAATGGGATTTCCTCCCCAACCCTAACCCTAACCCTGGCTGCAACCCTAACCCTAATTGCAGCCCTAACCCTAACCCTAACCTTCATTTCTGCCCTCACCCTATTCACCCTAGGGTGAATAACTCTGCGCTGCTTGCTCGAAACGGGCTGAAATTTGGTGTGGGTGCGTGGCTGTCTCCCCTTTACTACGTGTGAAATGCCCGAGTCTCTACGACGTTCAGAAAAAAAGTTATTCCAAAATATCGTGTACTTTTTTGCTTGAGATTTGGTGGTTTGACCCCTTCCGGAGGTCGTAGAAGCTCGGGGATGGTACCAATGGATCGGGCATCCCCACATTAGTTCAGATGGAACCAACTTCCAAGTCTCTATGACCTTCAGAACAAAAGTTATTCAAGAAAATCTTCAATTCTCAATGGGATTTCCTCCCCAACCCTAACCCTAACCCTGGCTGCAACCCTAACCCTAATTGCAGCCCTAACCCTAACCCTAACCCTCATTTCTGCCCTCACCCTATTCACCCTAGGGTGAATAACTCTGCGCTGCTTGCTCGAAACGGGCTGAAATTTGGTGTGGGTGCGTGGCTGTCTCCCCTTTACTACGTGTGAAATGCCCGAGTCTCTACGACGTTCAGAAAAAAAGTTATTCCAAAATATCGTGTACTTTTTTGCTTGAGATTTGGTGGTTTGACCCCTTCCGGAGGTCGTAGAAGCTCGGGGATGGTACCAATGGATCGGGCATCCCCACATTAGTTCAGATGGAACCAACTTCCAAGTCTCTATGACCTTCAGAACAAAAGTTATTCAAGAAAATCTTCAATTCTCAATGGGATTTCCTCCCCAACCCTAACCCTAACCCTGGCTGCAACCCTAACCCTAATTGCAGCCCTAACCCTAACCCTCATTTCTGCCCTCACCCTATTCACCCTAGGGTGAATAACTCTGCGCTGCTTGCTCGAAACGGGCTGAAATTTGGTGTGGGTGCGTGGCTGTCTCCCCTTTACTACGTGTGAAATGCCCGAGTCTCTACGACGTTCAGAAAAAAAGTTATTCCAAAATATCGTGTACTTTTTTGCTTGAGATTTGGTGGTTTGACCCCTTCCGGAGGTCGTAGAAGCTCGGGGATGGTACCAATGGATCGGGCATCCCCACATTAGTTCAGATGGAACCAACTTCCAAGTCTCTATGACCTTCAGAACAAAAGTTATTCAAGAAAATCTTCAATTCTCAATGGGATTTCCTCCCCAACCCTAACCCTAACCCTGGCTGCAACCCTAACCCTAATTGCAGCCCTAACCCTAACCCTAACCCTCATTTCTGCCCTCACCCTATTCACCCTAGGGTGAATAACTCTGCGCTGCTTGCTCGAAACGGGCTGAAATTTGGTGTGGGTGCGTGGCTGTCTCCCCTTTACTACGTGTGAAATGCCCGAGTCTCTACGACGTTCAGAAAAAAAGTTATTCCAAAATATCGTGTACTTTTTTGCTTGAGATTTGGTGGTTTGACCCCTTCCGGAGGTCGTAGAAGCTCGGGGATGGTACCAATGGATCGGGCATCCCCACATTAGTTCAGATGGAACCAACTTCCAAGTCTCTATGACCTTCAGAACAAAAGTTATTCAAGAAAATCTTCAATTCTCAATGGGATTTCCTCCCCAACCCTAACCCTAACCCTGGCTGCAACCCTAACCCTAATTGCAGCCCTAACCCTAACCCTAACCCTCATTTCTGCCCTCACCCTATTCACCCTAGGGTGAATAACTCTGCGCTGCTTGCTCGAAACGGGCTGAAATTTGGTGTGGGTGCGTGGCTGTCTCCCCTTTACTAAGTGTGAAATGCCCGCGTCTCTACGACTTTCATAAAAAAAGTTATTCCAAAATATCGTGTACTTTTTTGCTTGAGATTTGGTGGTTTGACCCCTTCCGGAGGTCGTAGAAGCTCGGGGATGGTACCAATGGATCGGGCATCCCCACATTAGTTCAGATGGAACCAACTTCCAAGTCTCTATGACCTTCAGAACAAAAGTTATTCAAGAAAATCTTCAATTCTCAATGGGATTTCCTCCCCAACCCTAACCCTAACCCTGGCTGCAACCCTAACCCTAATTGCAGCCCTAACCCTAACCCTCATTTCTGCCCTCACCCTATTCACCCTAGGGTGAATAACTCTGCGCTGCTTGCTCGAAACGGGCTGAAATTTGGTGTGGGTGCGTGGCTGTCTCCCCTTTACTACCTGTGAAATGCCCGAGTCTCTACGACGTTCAGAAAAAAAGTTATTCCAAAATATCGTGTACTTTTTTGCTTGAGATTTGGTGGTTTGACCCCTTCCGGAGGTCGTAGAAGCTCGGGGATGGTACCAATGGATCGGGCATCCCCACATTAGTTCAGATGGAACCAACTTCCAAGTCTCTATGACCTTCAGAACAAAAGTTATTCAAGAAAATCTTCAATTCTCAATGGGATTTCCTCCCCAACCCTAACCCTAACCCTGGCTGCAACCCTAACCCTAATTGCAGCCCTAACCCTAACCCTAACCTTCATTTCTGCCCTCACCCTATTCACCCTAGGGTGAATAACTCTGCGCTGCTTGCTCGAAACGGGCTGAAATTTGGTGTGGGTGCGTGGCTGTCTCCCCTTTACTACGTGTGAAATGCCCGAGTCTCTACGACGTTCAGAAAAAAAGTTATTCCAAAATATCGTGTACTTTTTTGCTTGAGATTTGGTGGTTTGACCCCTTCCGGAGGTCGTAGAAGCTCGGGGATGGTACCAATGGATCGGGCATCCCCACATTAGTTCAGATGGAACCAACTTCCAAGTCTCTATGACCTTCAGAACAAAAGTTATTCAAGAAAATCTTCAATTCTCAATGGGATTTCCTCCCCAACCCTAACCCTAACCCTGGCTGCAACCCTAACCCTAATTGCAGCCCTAACCCTAACCCTAACCCTCATTTCTGCCCTCACCCTATTCACCCTAGGGTGAATAACTCTGCGCTGCTTGCTCGAAACGGGCTGAAATTTGGTGTGGGTGCGTGGCTGTCTCCCCTTTACTAAGTGTGAAATGCCCGCGTCTCTACGACGTTCAGAAAAAAAGTTATTCCAAAATATCGTGTACTTTTTTGCTTGAGATTTGGTGGTTTGACCCCTTCCGGAGGTCGTAGAAGCTCGGGGATGGTACCAATGGATCGGGCATCCCCATATTAGTTCAGATGGAACCAACTTCCAAGTCTCTATGACCTTCAGAACAAAAGTTATTCAAGAAAATCTTCAATTCTCAATGGGATTTCCTCCCCAACCCTAACCCTAACCCTGGCTGCAACCCTAACCCTAATTGCAGCCCTAACCCTAACCCTCATTTCTGCCCTCACCCTATTCACCCTAGGGTGAATAACTCTGCGCTGCTTGCTCGAAACGGGCTGAAATTTGGTGTGGGTGCGTGGCTGTCTCCCCTTTACTAAGTGTGAAATGCCCGCGTCTCTACGACGTTCAGAAAAAAAGTTATTCCAAAATATCGTGTACTTTTTTGCTTGAGATTTGGTGGTTTGACCCCTTCCGGAGGTCGTAGAAGCTCGGGGATGGTACCAATGGATCGGGCATCCCCATATTAGTTCAGATGGAACCAACTTCCAAGTCTCTATGACCTTCAGAACAAAAGTTATTCAAGAAAATCTTCAATTCTCAATGGGATTTCCTCCCCAACCCTAACCCTAACCCTGGCTGCAACCCTAACCCTAATTGCAGCCCTAACCCTAACCCTCATTTCTGCCCTCACCCTATTCACCCTAGGGTGAATAACTCTGCGCTGCTTGCTCGAAACGGGCTGAAATTTGGTGTGGGTGCGTGGCTGTCTCCCCTTTACTACCTGTGAAATGCCCGAGTCTCTACGACGTTCAGAAAAAAAGTTATTCCAAAATATCGTGTACTTTTTTGCTTGAGATTTGGTGGTTTGACCCCTTCCGGAGGTCGTAGAAGCTCGGAGATGGTACCAATGGATCGGGCATCCCCACATTAGTTCAGATGGAACCAACTTCCAAGTCTCTATGACCTTCAGAACAAAAGTTATTCAAGAAAATCTTCAATTCTCAATGGGATTTCCTCCCCAACCCTAACCCTAACCCTGGCTGCAACCCTAACCCTAATTGCAGCCCTAACCCTAACCCTAACCTTCATTTCTGCCCTCACCCTATTCACCCTAGGGTGAATAACTCTGCGCTGCTTGCTCGAAACGGGCTGAAATTTGGTGTGGGTGCGTGGCTGTCTCCCCTTTACTACGTGTGAAATGCCCGAGTCTCTACGACGTTCAGAAAAAAAGTTATTCCAAAATATCGTGTACTTTTTTGCTTGAGATTTGGTGGTTTGACCCCTTCCGGAGGTCGTAGAAGCTCGGGGATGGTACCAATGGATCGGGCATCCCCACATTAGTTCAGATGGAACCAACTTCCAAGTCTCTATGACCTTCAGAACAAAAGTTATTCAAGAAAATCTTCAATTCTCAATGGGATTTCCTCCCCAACCCTAACCCTAACCCTGGCTGCAACCCTAACCCTAATTGCAGCCCTAACCCTAACCCTAACCCTCATTTCTGCCCTCACCCTATTCACCCTAGGGTGAATAACTCTGCGCTGCTTGCTCGAAACGGGCTGAAATTTGGTGTGGGTGCGTGGCTGTCTCCCCTTTACTACGTGTGAAATGCCCGAGTCTCTACGACGTTCAGAAAAAAAGTTATTCCAAAATATCGTGTACTTTTTTGCTTGAGATTTGGTGGTTTGACCCCTTCCGGAGGTCGTAGAAGCTCGGGGATGGTACCAATGGATCGGGCATCCCCACATTAGTTCAGATGGAACCAACTTCCAAGTCTCTATGACCTTCAGAACAAAAGTTATTCAAGAAAATCTTCAATTCTCAATGGGATTTCCTCCCCAACCCTAACCCTAACCCTGGCTGCAACCCTAACCCTAATTGCAGCCCTAACCCTAACCCTAACCCTCATTTCTGCCCTCACCCTATTCACCCTAGGGTGAATAACTCTGCGCTGCTTGCTCGAAACGGGCTGAAATTTGGTGTGGGTGCGTGGCTGTCTCCCCTTTACTACGTGTGAAATGCCCGAGTCTCTACGACGTTCAGAAAAAAAGTTATTCCAAAATATCGTGTACTTTTTTGCTTGAGATTTGGTGGTTTGACCCCTTCCGGAGGTCGTAGAAGCTCGGGGATGGTACCAATGGATCGGGCATCCCCACATTAGTTCAGATGGAACCAACTTCCAAGTCTCTATGACCTTCAGAACAAAAGTTATTCAAGAAAATCTTCAATTCTCAATGGGATTTCCTCCCCAACCCTAACCCTAACCCTGGCTGCAACCCTAACCCTAATTGCAGCCCTAACCCTAACCCTAACCCTCATTTCTGCCCTCACCCTATTCACCCTAGGGTGAATAACTCTGCGCTGCTTGCTCGAAACGGGCTGAAATTTGGTGTGGGTGCGTGGCTGTCTCCCCTTTACTACGTGTGAAATGCCCGAGTCTCTACGACGTTCAGAAAAAAAGTTATTCCAAAATATCGTGTACTTTTTTGCTTGAGATTTGGTGGTTTGACCCCTTCCGGAGGTCGTAGAAGCTCGGGGATGGTACCAATGGATCGGGCATCCCCACATTAGTTCAGATGGAACCAACTTCCAAGTCTCTATGACCTTCAGAACAAAAGTTATTCAAGAAAATCTTCAATTCTCAATGGGATTTCCTCCCCAACCCTAACCCTAACCCTGGCTGCAACCCTAACCCTAATTGCAGCCCTAACCCTAACCCTAACCCTCATTTCTGCCCTCACCCTATTCACCCTAGGGTGAATAACTCTGCGCTGCTTGCTCGAAACGGGCTGAAATTTGGTGTGGGTGCGTGGCTGTCTCCCCTTTACTAAGTGTGAAATGCCCGCGTCTCTACGACTTTCATAAAAAAAGTTATTCCAAAATATCGTGTACTTTTTTGCTTGAGATTTGGTGGTTTGACCCCTTCCGGAGGTCGTAGAAGCTCGGGGATGGTACCAATGGATCGGGCATCCCCACATTAGTTCAGATGGAACCAACTTCCAAGTCTCTATGACCTTCAGAACAAAAGTTATTCAAGAAAATCTTCAATTCTCAATGGGATTTCCTCCCCAACCCTAACCCTAACCCTGGCTGCAACCCTAACCCTAATTGCAGCCCTAACCCTAACCCTAACCCTCATTTCTGCCCTCACCCTATTCACCCTAGGGTGAATAACTCTGCGCTGCTTGCTCGAAACGGGCTGAAATTTGGTGTGGGTGCGTGGCTGTCTCCCCTTTACTACCTGTGAAATGCCCGAGTCTCTACGACGTTCAGAAAAAAAGTTATTCCAAAATATCGTGTACTTTTTTGCTTGAGATTTGGTGGTTTGACCCCTTCCGGAGGTCGTAGAAGCTCGGGGATGGTACCAATGGATCGGGCATCCCCATATTAGTTCAGATGGAACCAACTTCCAAGTCTCTATGACCTTCAGAACAAAAGTTATTCAAGAAAATCTTCAATTCTCAATGGGATTTCCTCCCCAACCCTAACCCTAACCCTGGCTGCAACCCTAACCCTAATTGCAGCCCTAACCCTAACCCTAACCCTCATTTCTGCCCTCACCCTATTCACCCTAGGGTGAATAACTCTGCGCTGCTTGCTCGAAACGGGCTGAAATTTGGTGTGGGTGCGTGGCTGTCTCCCCTTTACTAAGTGTGAAATGCCCGCGTCTCTACGACGTTCAGAAAAAAAGTTATTCCAAAATATCGTGTACTTTTTTGCTTGAGATTTGGTGGTTTGACCCCTTCCGGAGGTCGTAGAAGCTCGGGGATGGTACCAATGGATCGGGCATCCCCATATTAGTTCAGATGGAACCAACTTCCAAGTCTCTATGACCTTCAGAACAAAAGTTATTCAAGAAAATCTTCAATTCTCAATGGGATTTCCTCCCCAACCCTAACCCTAACCCTGGCTGCAACCCTAACCCTAATTGCAGCCCTAACCCTAACCCTAACCTTCATTTCTGCCCTCACCCTATTCACCCTAGGGTGAATAACTCTGCGCTGCTTGCTCGAAACGGGCTGAAATTTGGTGTGGGTGCGTGGCTGTCTCCCCTTTACTAAGTGTGAAATGCCCGCGTCTCTACGACTTTCATAAAAAAAGTTATTCCAAAATATCGTGTACTTTTTTGCTTGAGATTTGGTGGTTTGACCCCTTCCGGAGGTCGTAGAAGCTCGGGGATGGTACCAATGGATCGGGCATCCCCACATTAGTTCAGATGGAACCAACTTCCAAGTCTCTATGACCTTCAGAACAAAAGTTATTCAAGAAAATCTTCAATTCTCAATGGGATTTCCTCCCCAACCCTAACCCTAACCCTGGCTGCAACCCTAACCCTAATTGCAGCCCTAACCCTAACCCTAACCCTCATTTCTGCCCTCACCCTATTCACCCTAGGGTGAATAACTCTGCGCTGCTTGCTCGAAACGGGCTGAAATTTGGTGTGGGTGCGTGGCTGTCTCCCCTTTACTAAGTGTGAAATGCCCGCGTCTCTACGACGTTCAGAAAAAAAGTTATTCCAAAATATCGTGTACTTTTTTGCTTGAGATTTGGTGGTTTGACCCCTTCCGGAGGTCGTAGAAGCTCGGGGATGGTACCAATGGATCGGGCATCCCCATATTAGTTCAGATGGAACCAACTTCCAAGTCTCTATGACCTTCAGAACAAAAGTTATTCAAGAAAATCTTCAATTCTCAATGGGATTTCCTCCCCAACCCTAACCCTAACCCTGGCTGCAACCCTAACCCTAATTGCAGCCCTAACCCTAACCCTCATTTCTGCCCTCACCCTATTCACCCTAGGGTGAATAACTCTGCGCTGCTTGCTCGAAACGGGCTGAAATTTGGTGTGGGTGCGTGGCTGTCTCCCCTTTACTACCTGTGAAATGCCCGAGTCTCTACGACGTTCAGAAAAAAAGTTATTCCAAAATATCGTGTACTTTTTTGCTTGAGATTTGGTGGTTTGACCCCTTCCGGAGGTCGTAGAAGCTCGGGGATGGTACCAATGGATCGGGCATCCCCACATTAGTTCAGATGGAACCAACTTCCAAGTCTCTATGACCTTCAGAACAAAAGTTATTCAAGAAAATCTTCAATTCTCAATGGGATTTCCTCCCCAACCCTAACCCTAACCCTGGCTGCAACCCTAACCCTAATTGCAGCCCTAACCCTAACCCTAACCTTCATTTCTGCCCTCACCCTATTCACCCTAGGGTGAATAACTCTGCGCTGCTTGCTCGAAACGGGCTGAAATTTGGTGTGGGTGCGTGGCTGTCTCCCCTTTACTACGTGTGAAATGCCCGAGTCTCTACGACGTTCAGAAAAAAAGTTATTCCAAAATATCGTGTACTTTTTTGCTTGAGATTTGGTGGTTTGACCCCTTCCGGAGGTCGTAGAAGCTCGGGGATGGTACCAATGGATCGGGCATCCCCACATTAGTTCAGATGGAACCAACTTCCAAGTCTCTATGACCTTCAGAACAAAAGTTATTCAAGAAAATCTTCAATTCTCAATGGGATTTCCTCCCCAACCCTAACCCTAACCCTGGCTGCAACCCTAACCCTAATTGCAGCCCTAACCCTAACCCTAACCCTCATTTCTGCCCTCACCCTATTCACCCTAGGGTGAATAACTCTGCGCTGCTTGCTCGAAACGGGCTGAAATTTGGTGTGGGTGCGTGGCTGTCTCCCCTTTACTAAGTGTGAAATGCCCGCGTCTCTACGACGTTCAGAAAAAAAGTTATTCCAAAATATCGTGTACTTTTTTGCTTGAGATTTGGTGGTTTGACCCCTTCCGGAGGTCGTAGAAGCTCGGGGATGGTACCAATGGATCGGGCATCCCCATATTAGTTCAGATGGAACCAACTTCCAAGTCTCTATGACCTTCAGAACAAAAGTTATTCAAGAAAATCTTCAATTCTCAATGGGATTTCCTCCCCAACCCTAACCCTAACCCTGGCTGCAACCCTAACCCTAATTGCAGCCCTAACCCTAACCCTAACCTTCATTTCTGCCCTCACCCTATTCACCCTAGGGTGAATAACTCTGCGCTGCTTGCTCGAAACGGGCTGAAATTTGGTGTGGGTGCGTGGCTGTCTCCCCTTTACTAAGTGTGAAATGCCCGCGTCTCTACGACTTTCATAAAAAAAGTTATTCCAAAATATCGTGTACTTTTTTGCTTGAGATTTGGTGGTTTGACCCCTTCCGGAGGTCGTAGAAGCTCGGGGATGGTACCAATGGATCGGGCATCCCCACATTAGTTCAGATGGAACCAACTTCCAAGTCTCTATGACCTTCAGAACAAAAGTTATTCAAGAAAATCTTCAATTCTCAATGGGATTTCCTCCCCAACCCTAACCCTAACCCTGGCTGCAACCCTAACCCTAATTGCAGCCCTAACCCTAACCCTAACCCTCATTTCTGCCCTCACCCTATTCACCCTAGGGTGAATAACTCTGCGCTGCTTGCTCGAAACGGGCTGAAATTTGGTGTGGGTGCGTGGCTGTCTCCCCTTTACTAAGTGTGAAATGCCCGCGTCTCTACGACGTTCAGAAAAAAAGTTATTCCAAAATATCGTGTACTTTTTTGCTTGAGATTTGGTGGTTTGACCCCTTCCGGAGGTCGTAGAAGCTCGGGGATGGTACCAATGGATCGGGCATCCCCATATTAGTTCAGATGGAACCAACTTCCAAGTCTCTATGACCTTCAGAACAAAAGTTATTCAAGAAAATCTTCAATTCTCAATGGGATTTCCTCCCCAACCCTAACCCTAACCCTGGCTGCAACCCTAACCCTAATTGCAGCCCTAACCCTAACCCTCATTTCTGCCCTCACCCTATTCACCCTAGGGTGAATAACTCTGCGCTGCTTGCTCGAAACGGGCTGAAATTTGGTGTGGGTGCGTGGCTGTCTCCCCTTTACTACCTGTGAAATGCCCGAGTCTCTACGACGTTCAGAAAAAAAGTTATTCCAAAATATCGTGTACTTTTTTGCTTGAGATTTGGTGGTTTGACCCCTTCCGGAGGTCGTAGAAGCTCGGGGATGGTACCAATGGATCGGGCATCCCCACATTAGTTCAGATGGAACCAACTTCCAAGTCTCTATGACCTTCAGAACAAAAGTTATTCAAGAAAATCTTCAATTCTCAATGGGATTTCCTCCCCAACCCTAACCCTAACCCTGGCTGCAACCCTAACCCTAATTGCAGCCCTAACCCTAACCCTAACCTTCATTTCTGCCCTCACCCTATTCACCCTAGGGTGAATAACTCTGCGCTGCTTGCTCGAAACGGGCTGAAATTTGGTGTGGGTGCGTGGCTGTCTCCCCTTTACTACGTGTGAAATGCCCGAGTCTCTACGACGTTCAGAAAAAAAGTTATTCCAAAATATCGTGTACTTTTTTGCTTGAGATTTGGTGGTTTGACCCCTTCCGGAGGTCGTAGAAGCTCGGGGATGGTACCAATGGATCGGGCATCCCCACATTAGTTCAGATGGAACCAACTTCCAAGTCTCTATGACCTTCAGAACAAAAGTTATTCAAGAAAATCTTCAATTCTCAATGGGATTTCCTCCCCAACCCTAACCCTAACCCTGGCTGCAACCCTAACCCTAATTGCAGCCCTAACCCTAACCCTAACCCTCATTTCTGCCCTCACCCTATTCACCCTAGGGTGAATAACTCTGCGCTGCTTGCTCGAAACGGGCTGAAATTTGGTGTGGGTGCGTGGCTGTCTCCCCTTTACTAAGTGTGAAATGCCCGCGTCTCTACGACGTTCAGAAAAAAAGTTATTCCAAAATATCGTGTACTTTTTTGCTTGAGATTTGGTGGTTTGACCCCTTCCGGAGGTCGTAGAAGCTCGGGGATGGTACCAATGGATCGGGCATCCCCATATTAGTTCAGATGGAACCAACTTCCAAGTCTCTATGACCTTCAGAACAAAAGTTATTCAAGAAAATCTTCAATTCTCAATGGGATTTCCTCCCCAACCCTAACCCTAACCCTGGCTGCAACCCTAACCCTAATTGCAGCCCTAACCCTAACCCTCATTTCTGCCCTCACCCTATTCACCCTAGGGTGAATAACTCTGCGCTGCTTGCTCGAAACGGGCTGAAATTTGGTGTGGGTGCGTGGCTGTCTCCCCTTTACTACCTGTGAAATGCCCGAGTCTCTACGACGTTCAGAAAAAAAGTTATTCCAAAATATCGTGTACTTTTTTGCTTGAGATTTGGTGGTTTGACCCCTTCCGGAGGTCGTAGAAGCTCGGGGATGGTACCAATGGATCGGGCATCCCCACATTAGTTCAGATGGAACCAACTTCCAAGTCTCTATGACCTTCAGAACAAAAGTTATTCAAGAAAATCTTCAATTCTCAATGGGATTTCCTCCCCAACCCTAACCCTAACCCTGGCTGCAACCCTAACCCTAATTGCAGCCCTAACCCTAACCCTAACCTTCATTTCTGCCCTCACCCTATTCACCCTAGGGTGAATAACTCTGCGCTGCTTGCTCGAAACGGGCTGAAATTTGGTGTGGGTGCGTGGCTGTCTCCCCTTTACTACGTGTGAAATGCCCGAGTCTCTACGACGTTCAGAAAAAAAGTTATTCCAAAATATCGTGTACTTTTTTGCTTGAGATTTGGTGGTTTGACCCCTTCCGGAGGTCGTAGAAGCTCGGGGATGGTACCAATGGATCGGGCATCCCCACATTAGTTCAGATGGAACCAACTTCCAAGTCTCTATGACCTTCAGAACAAAAGTTATTCAAGAAAATCTTCAATTCTCAATGGGATTTCCTCCCCAACCCTAACCCTAACCCTGGCTGCAACCCTAACCCTAATTGCAGCCCTAACCCTAACCCTAACCCTCATTTCTGCCCTCACCCTATTCACCCTAGGGTGAATAACTCTGCGCTGCTTGCTCGAAACGGGCTGAAATTTGGTGTGGGTGCGTGGCTGTCTCCCCTTTACTACGTGTGAAATGCCCGAGTCTCTACGACGTTCAGAAAAAAAGTTATTCCAAAATATCGTGTACTTTTTTGCTTGAGATTTGGTGGTTTGACCCCTTCCGGAGGTCGTAGAAGCTCGGGGATGGTACCAATGGATCGGGCATCCCCACATTAGTTCAGATGGAACCAACTTCCAAGTCTCTATGACCTTCAGAACAAAAGTTATTCAAGAAAATCTTCAATTCTCAATGGGATTTCCTCCCCAACCCTAACCCTAACCCTGGCTGCAACCCTAACCCTAATTGCAGCCCTAACCCTAACCCTAACCCTCATTTCTGCCCTCACCCTATTCACCCTAGGGTGAATAACTCTGCGCTGCTTGCTCGAAACGGGCTGAAATTTGGTGTGGGTGCGTGGCTGTCTCCCCTTTACTAAGTGTGAAATGCCCGCGTCTCTACGACCTTCAGAAAAAAAGTTATTCCAAAATATCGTGTACTTTTTTGCTTGAGATTTGGTGGTTTGACCCCTTCCGGAGGTCGTAGAAGCTCGGGGATGGTACCAATGGATCGGGCATCCCCACATTAGTTCAGATGGAACCAACTTCCAAGTCTCTATGACCTTCAGAACAAAAGTTATTCAAGAAAATCTTCAATTCTCAATGGGATTTCCTCCCCAACCCTAACCCTAACCCTGGCTGCAACCCTAACCCTAATTGCAGCCCTAACCCTAACCCTCATTTCTGCCCTCACCCTATTCACCCTAGGGTGAATAACTCTGCGCTGCTTGCTCGAAACGGGCTGAAATTTGGTGTGGGTGCGTGGCTGTCTCCCCTTTACTACCTGTGAAATGCCCGAGTCTCTACGACGTTCAGAAAAAAAGTTATTCCAAAATATCGTGTACTTTTTTGCTTGAGATTTGGTGGTTTGACCCCTTCCGGAGGTCGTAGAAGCTCGGGGATGGTACCAATGGATCGGGCATCCCCACATTAGTTCAGATGGAACCAACTTCCAAGTCTCTATGACCTTCAGAACAAGAGTTATTCAAGAAAATCTTCAATTCTCAATGGGATTTCCTCCCCAACCCTAACCCTAACCCTGGCTGCAACCCTAACCCTAATTGCAGCCCTAACCCTAACCCTAACCCTCATTTCTGCCCTCACCCTATTCACCCTAGGGTGAATAACTCTGCGCTGCTTGCTCGAAACGGGCTGAAATTTGGTGTGGGTGCGTGGCTGTCTCCCCTTTACTACCTGTGAAATGCCCGAGTCTCTACGACGTTCAGAAAAAAAGTTATTCCAAAATATCGTGTACTTTTTTGCTTGAGATTTGGTGGTTTGACCCCTTCCGGAGGTCGTAGAAGCTCGGGGATGGTACCAATGGATCGGGCATCCCCATATTAGTTCAGATGGAACCAACTTCCAAGTCTCTATGACCTTCAGAACAAAAGTTATTCAAGAAAATCTTCAATTCTCAATGGGATTTCCTCCCCAACCCTAACCCTAACCCTGGCTGCAACCCTAACCCTAATTGCAGCCCTAACCCTAACCCTAACCCTCATTTCTGCCCTCACCCTATTCACCCTAGGGTGAATAACTCTGCGCTGCTTGCTCGAAACGGGCTGAAATTTGGTGTGGGTGCGTGGCTGTCTCCCCTTTACTACCTGTGAAATGCCCGAGTCTCTACGACGTTCAGAAAAAAAGTTATTCCAAAATATCGTGTACTTTTTTGCTTGAGATTTGGTGGTTTGACCCCTTCCGGAGGTCGTAGAAGCTCGGGGATGGTACCAATGGATCGGGCATCCCCACATTAGTTCAGATGGAACCAACTTCCAAGTCTCTATGACCTTCAGAACAAAAGTTATTCAAGAAAATCTTCAATTCTCAATGGGATTTCCTCCCCAACCCTAACCCTAACCCTGGCTGCAACCCTAACCCTAATTGCAGCCCTAACCCTAACCCTAACCCTCATTTCTGCCCTCACCCTATTCACCCTAGGGTGAATAACTCTGCGCTGCTTGCTCGAAACGGGCTGAAATTTGGTGTGGGTGCGTGGCTGTCTCCCCTTTACTACGTGTGAAATGCCCGAGTCTCTACGACGTTCAGAAAAAAAGTTATTCCAAAATATCGTGTACTTTTTTGCTTGAGATTTGGTGGTTTGACCCCTTCCGGAGGTCGTAGAAGCTCGGGGATGGTACCAATGGATCGGGCATCCCCACATTAGTTCAGATGGAACCAACTTCCAAGTCTCTATGACCTTCAGAACAAAAGTTATTCAAGAAAATCTTCAATTCTCAATGGGATTTCCTCCCCAACCCTAACCCTAACCCTGGCTGCAACCCTAACCCTAATTGCAGCCCTAACCCTAACCCTAACCCTCATTTCTGCCCTCACCCTATTCACCCTAGGGTGAATAACTCTGCGCTGCTTGCTCGAAACGGGCTGAAATTTGGTGTGGGTGCGTGGCTGTCTCCCCTTTACTACGTGTGAAATGCCCGAGTCTCTACGACGTTCAGAAAAAAAGTTATTCCAAAATATCGTGTACTTTTTTGCTTGAGATTTGGTGGTTTGACCCCTTCCGGAGGTCGTAGAAGCTCGGGGATGGTACCAATGGATCGGGCATCCCCACATTAGTTCAGATGGAACCAACTTCCAAGTCTCTATGACCTTCAGAACAAAAGTTATTCAAGAAAATCTTCAATTCTCAATGGGATTTCCTCCCCAACCCTAACCCTAACCCTGGCTGCAACCCTAACCCTAATTGCAGCCCTAACCCTAACCCTAACCCTCATTTCTGCCCTCACCCTATTCACCCTAGGGTGAATAACTCTGCGCTGCTTGCTTGAAACGGGCTGAAATTTGGTGTGGGTGCGTGGCTGTCTCCCCTTTACTACGTGTGAAATGCCCGAGTCTCTACGACGTTCAGAAAAAAAGTTATTCCAAAATATTGTGTACTTTTTTGCTTGAGATTTGGTGGTTTGACCCCTTCCGGAGGTCGTAGAAGCTCGGGGATGGTACCAATGGATCGGGCATCCCCACATTAGTTCAGATGGAACCAACTTCCAAGTCTCTATGACCTTCAGAACAAGAGTTATTCAAGAAAATCTTCAATTCTCAATGGGATTTCCTCCCCAACCCTAACCCTAACCCTGGCTGCAACCCTAACCCTAATTGCAGCCCTAACCCTAACCCTAACTTCTGCCCTCACCCTATTCACCCTAGGGTGAATAACTCTGCGCTGCTTGCTCGAAACGGGCTGAAATTTGGTGTGGGTGCGTGGCTGTCTCCCCTTTACTACCTGTGAAATGCCCGAGTCTCTACGACGTTCAGAAAAAAAGTTATTCCAAAATATCGTGTACTTTTTTGCTTGAGATTTGGTGGTTTGACCCCTTCCGGAGGTCGTAGAAGCTCGGGGATGGTACCAATGGATCGGGCATCCCCACATTAGTTCAGATGGAACTAACTTCCAAGTCTCTATGACCTTCAGAACAAAAGTTATTCAAGAAAATCTTCAATTCTCAATGGGATTTCCTCCCCAACCCTAACCCTAACCCTGGCTGCAACCCTAACCCTAATTGCAGCCCTAACCCTAACCCTAACCCTCATTTCTGCCCTCACCCTATTCACCCTAGGGTGAATAACTCTGCGCTGCTTGCTCGAAACGGGCTGAAATTTGGTGTGGGTGCGTGGCTGTCTCCCCTTTACTACGTGTGAAATGCCCGAGTCTCTACGACGTTCAGAAAAAAAGTTATTCCAAAATATTGTGTACTTTTTTGCTTGAGATTTGGTGGTTTGACCCCTTCCGGAGGTCGTAGAAGCTCGGGGATGGTACCAATGGATCGGGCATCCCCACATTAGTTCAGATGGAACCAACTTCCAAGTCTCTATGACCTTCAGAACAAGAGTTATTCAAGAAAATCTTCAATTCTCAATGGGATTTCCTCCCCAACCCTAACCCTAACCCTGGCTGCAACCCTAACCCTAATTGCAGCCCTAACCCTAACCCTAACCCTCATTTCTGCCCTCACCCTATTCACCCTAGGGTGAATAACTCTGCGCTGCTTGCTCGAAACGGGCTGAAATTTGGTGTGGGTGCGTGGCTGTCTCCCCTTTACTACCTGTGAAATGCCCGAGTCTCTACGACGTTCAGAAAAAAAGTTATTCCAAAATATCGTGTACTTTTTTGCTTGAGATTTGGTGGTTTGACCCCTTCCGGAGGTCGTAGAAGCTCGGGGATGGTACCAATGGATCGGGCATCCCCATATTAGTTCAGATGGAACCAACTTCCAAGTCTCTATGACCTTCAGAACAAAAGTTATTCAAGAAAATCTTCAATTCTCAATGGGATTTCCTCCCCAACCCTAACCCTAACCCTGGCTGCAACCCTAACCCTAATTGCAGCCCTAACCCTAACCCTAACCCTCATTTCTGCCCTCACCCTATTCACCCTAGGGTGAATAACTCTGCGCTGCTTGCTCGAAACGGGCTGAAATTTGGTGTGGGTGCGTGGCTGTCTCCCCTTTACTACCTGTGAAATGCCCGAGTCTCTACGACGTTCAGAAAAAAAGTTATTCCAAAATATCGTGTACTTTTTTGCTTGAGATTTGGTGGTTTGACCCCTTCCGGAGGTCGTAGAAGCTCGGGGATGGTACCAATGGATCGGGCATCCCCACATTAGTTCAGATGGAACCAACTTCCAAGTCTCTATGACCTTCAGAACAAAAGTTATTCAAGAAAATCTTCAATTCTCAATGGGATTTCCTCCCCAACCCTAACCCTAACCCTGGCTGCAACCCTAACCCTAATTGCAGCCCTAACCCTAACCCTAACCTTCATTTCTGCCCTCACCCTATTCACCCTAGGGTGAATAACTCTGCGCTGCTTGCTCGAAACGGGCTGAAATTTGGTGTGGGTGCGTGGCTGTCTCCCCTTTACTACCTGTGAAATGCCCGAGTCTCTACGACGTTCAGAAAAAAAGTTATTCCAAAATATCGTGTACTTTTTTGCTTGAGATTTGGTGGTTTGACCCCTTCCGGAGGTCGTAGAAGCTCGGGGATGGTACCAATGGATCGGGCATCCCCACATTAGTTCAGATGGAACCAACTTCCAAGTCTCTATGACCTTCAGAACAAGAGTTATTCAAGAAAATCTTCAATTCTCAATGGGATTTCCTCCCCAACCCTAACCCTAACCCTGGCTGCAACCCTAACCCTAATTGCAGCCCTAACCCTAACCCTAACCCTCATTTCTGCCCTCACCCTATTCACCCTAGGGTGAATAACTCTGCGCTGCTTGCTCGAAACGGGCTGAAATTTGGTGTGGGTGCGTGGCTGTCTCCCCTTTACTACCTGTGAAATGCCCGAGTCTCTACGACGTTCAGAAAAAAAGTTATTCCAAAATATCGTGTACTTTTTTGCTTGAGATTTGGTGGTTTGACCCCTTCCGGAGGTCGTAGAAGCTCGGGGATGGTACCAATGGATCGGGCATCCCCATATTAGTTCAGATGGAACCAACTTCCAAGTCTCTATGACCTTCAGAACAAAAGTTATTCAAGAAAATCTTCAATTCTCAATGGGATTTCCTCCCCAACCCTAACCCTAACCCTGGCTGCAACCCTAACCCTAATTGCAGCCCTAACCCTAACCCTAACCCTCATTTCTGCCCTCACCCTATTCACCCTAGGGTGAATAACTCTGCGCTGCTTGCTCGAAACGGGCTGAAATTTGGTGTGGGTGCGTGGCTGTCTCCCCTTTACTACCTGTGAAATGCCCGAGTCTCTACGACGTTCAGAAAAAAAGTTATTCCAAAATATCGTGTACTTTTTTGCTTGAGATTTGGTGGTTTGACCCCTTCCGGAGGTCGTAGAAGCTCGGGGATGGTACCAATGGATCGGGCATCCCCACATTAGTTCAGATGGAACCAACTTCCAAGTCTCTATGACCTTCAGAACAAAAGTTATTCAAGAAAATCTTCAATTCTCAATGGGATTTCCTCCCCAACCCTAACCCTAACCCTGGCTGCAACCCTAACCCTAATTGCAGCCCTAACCCTAACCCTAACCTTCATTTCTGCCCTCACCCTATTCACCCTAGGGTGAATAACTCTGCGCTGCTTGCTCGAAACGGGCTGAAATTTGGTGTGGGTGCGTGGCTGTCTCCCCTTTACTACCTGTGAAATGCCCGAGTCTCTACGACGTTCAGAAAAAAAGTTATTCCAAAATATCGTGTACTTTTTTGCTTGAGATTTGGTGGTTTGACCCCTTCCGGAGGTCGTAGAAGCTCGGGGATGGTACCAATGGATCGGGCATCCCCACATTAGTTCAGATGGAACCAACTTCCAAGTCTCTATGACCTTCAGAACAAGAGTTATTCAAGAAAATCTTCAATTCTCAATGGGATTTCCTCCCCAACCCTAACCCTAACCCTGGCTGCAACCCTAACCCTAATTGCAGCCCTAACCCTAACCCTAACCCTCATTTCTGCCCTCACCCTATTCACCCTAGGGTGAATAACTCTGCGCTGCTTGCTCGAAACGGGCTGAAATTTGGTGTGGGTGCGTGGCTGTCTCCCCTTTACTACCTGTGAAATGCCCGAGTCTCTACGACGTTCAGAAAAAAAGTTATTCCAAAATATCGTGTACTTTTTTGCTTGAGATTTGGTGGTTTGACCCCTTCCGGAGGTCGTAGAAGCTCGGGGATGGTACCAATGGATCGGGCATCCCCATATTAGTTCAGATGGAACCAACTTCCAAGTCTCTATGACCTTCAGAACAAAAGTTATTCAAGAAAATCTTCAATTCTCAATGGGATTTCCTCCCCAACCCTAACCCTAACCCTGGCTGCAACCCTAACCCTAATTGCAGCCCTAACCCTAACCCTAACCTTCATTTCTGCCCTCACCCTATTCACCCTAGGGTGAATAACTCTGCGCTGCTTGCTCGAAACGGGCTGAAATTTGGTGTGGGTGCGTGGCTGTCTCCCCTTTACTACGTGTGAAATGCCCGAGTCTCTACGACGTTCAGAAAAAAAGTTATTCCAAAATATCGTGTACTTTTTTGCTTGAGATTTGGTGGTTTGACCCCTTCCGGAGGTCGTAGAAGCTCGGGGATGGTACCAATGGATCGGGCATCCCCACATTAGTTCAGATGGAACCAACTTCCAAGTCTCTATGACCTTCAGAACAAAAGTTATTCAAGAAAATCTTCAATTCTCAATGGGATTTCCTCCCCAACCCTAACCCTAACCCTGGCTGCAACCCTAACCCTAATTGCAGCCCTAACCCTAACCCTAACCCTCATTTCTGCCCTCACCCTATTCACCCTAGGGTGAATAACTCTGCGCTGCTTGCTCGAAACGGGCTGAAATTTGGTGTGGGTGCGTGGCTGTCTCCCCTTTACTAAGTGTGAAATGCCCGAGTCTCTACGACGTTCAGAAAAAAAGTTATTCCAAAATATCGTGTACTTTTTTGCTTGAGATTTGGTGGTTTGACCCCTTCCGGAGGTCGTAGAAGCTCGGGGATGGTACCAATGGATCGGGCATCCCCACATTAGTTCAGATGGAACCAACTTCCAAGTCTCTATGACCTTCAGAACAAAAGTTATTCAAGAAAATCTTCAATTCTCAATGGGATTTCCTCCCCAACCCTAACCCTAACCCTGGCTGCAACCCTAACCCTAATTGCAGCCCTAACCCTAACCCTAACCCTCATTTCTGCCCTCACCCTATTCACCCTAGGGTGAATAACTCTGCGCTGCTTGCTCGAAACGGGCTGAAATTTGGTGTGGGTGCGTGGCTGTCTCCCCTTTACTACGTGTGAAATGCCCGAGTCTCTACGACGTTCAGAAAAAAAGTTATTCCAAAATATTGTGTACTTTTTTGCTTGAGATTTGGTGGTTTGACCCCTTCCGGAGGTCGTAGAAGCTCGGGGATGGTACCAATGGATCGGGCATCCCCACATTAGTTCAGATGGAACCAACTTCCAAGTCTCTATGACCTTCAGAACAAGAGTTATTCAAGAAAATCTTCAATTCTCAATGGGATTTCCTCCCCAACCCTAACCCTAACCCTGGCTGCAACCCTAACCCTAATTGCAGCCCTAACCCTAACCCTAACCCTCATTTCTGCCCTCACCCTATTCACCCTAGGGTGAATAACTCTGCGCTGCTTGCTCGAAACGGGCTGAAATTTGGTGTGGGTGCGTGGCTGTCTCCCCTTTACTACCTGTGAAATGCCCGAGTCTCTACGACGTTCAGAAAAAAAGTTATTCCAAAATATCGTGTACTTTTTTGCTTGAGATTTGGTGGTTTGACCCCTTCCGGAGGTCGTAGAAGCTCGGGGATGGTACCAATGGATCGGGCATCCCCACATTAGTTCAGATGGAACTAACTTCCAAGTCTCTATGACCTTCAGAACAAAAGTTATTCAAGAAAATCTTCAATTCTCAATGGGATTTCCTCCCCAACCCTAACCCTAACCCTGGCTGCAACCCTAACCCTAATTGCAGCCCTAACCCTAACCCTAACCCTCATTTCTGCCCTCACCCTATTCACCCTAGGGTGAATAACTCTGCGCTGCTTGCTCGAAACGGGCTGAAATTTGGTGTGGGTGCGTGGCTGTCTCCCCTTTACTACGTGTGAAATGCCCGAGTCTCTACGACGTTCAGAAAAAAAGTTATTCCAAAATATTGTGTACTTTTTTGCTTGAGATTTGGTGGTTTGACCCCTTCCGGAGGTCGTAGAAGCTCGGGGATGGTACCAATGGATCGGGCATCCCCACATTAGTTCAGATGGAACCAACTTCCAAGTCTCTATGACCTTCAGAACAAGAGTTATTCAAGAAAATCTTCAATTCTCAATGGGATTTCCTCCCCAACCCTAACCCTAACCCTGGCTGCAACCCTAACCCTAATTGCAGCCCTAACCCTAACCCTAACCCTCATTTCTGCCCTCACCCTATTCACCCTAGGGTGAATAACTCTGCGCTGCTTGCTCGAAACGGGCTGAAATTTGGTGTGGGTGCGTGGCTGTCTCCCCTTTACTAAGTGTGAAATGCCCAAGTCTCTACGACGTTCAGAAAAAAAGTTATTCCAAAATATCGTGTACTTTTTTGCTTGAGATTTGGTGGTTTGACCCCTTCCGGAGGTCGTAGAAGCTCGGGGATGGTACCAATGGATCGGGCATCCCCACATTAGTTCAGATGGAACTAACTTCCAAGTCTCTATGACCTTCAGAACAAAAGTTATTCAAGAAAATCTTCAATTCTCAATGGGATTTCCTCCCCAACCCTAACCCTAACCCTGGCTGCAACCCTAACCCTAATTGCAGCCCTAACCCTAACCCTAACCCTCATTTCTGCCCTCACCCTATTCACCCTAGGGTGAATAACTCTGCGCTGCTTGCTCGAAACGGGCTGAAATTTGGTGTGGGTGCGTGGCTGTCTCCCCTTTACTACGTGTGAAATGCCCGAGTCTCTACGACGTTCAGAAAAAAAGTTATTCCAAAATATCGTGTACTTTTTTGCTTGAGATTTGGTGGTTTGACCCCTTCCGGAGGTCGTAGAAGCTCGGGGATGGTACCAATGGATCGGGCATCCCCACATTAGTTCAGATGGAACCAACTTCCAAGTCTCTATGACCTTCAGAACAAAAGTTATTCAAGAAAATCTTCAATTCTCAATGGGATTTCCTCCCCAACCCTAACCCTAACCCTGGCTGCAACCCTAACCCTAATTGCAGCCCTAACCCTAACCCTAACCCTCATTTCTGCCCTCACCCTATTCACCCTAGGGTGAATAACTCTGCGCTGCTTGCTCGAAACGGGCTGAAATTTGGTGTGGGTGCGTGGCTGTCTCCCCTTTACTACGTGTGAAATGCCCGAGTCTCTACGACGTTCAGAAAAAAAGTTATTCCAAAATATTGTGTACTTTTTTGCTTGAGATTTGGTGGTTTGACCCCTTCCGGAGGTCGTAGAAGCTCGGGGATGGTACCAATGGATCGGGCATCCCCACATTAGTTCAGATGGAACCAACTTCCAAGTCTCTATGACCTTCAGAACAAGAGTTATTCAAGAAAATCTTCAATTCTCAATGGGATTTCCTCCCCAACCCTAACCCTAACCCTGGCTGCAACCCTAACCCTAATTGCAGCCCTAACCCTAACCCTAACCCTCATTTCTGCCCTCACCCTATTCACCCTAGGGTGAATAACTCTGCGCTGCTTGCTCGAAACGGGCTGAAATTTGGTGTGGGTGCGTGGCTGTCTCCCCTTTACTACCTGTGAAATGCCCGAGTCTCTACGACGTTCAGAAAAAAAGTTATTCCAAAATATCGTGTACTTTTTTGCTTGAGATTTGGTGGTTTGACCCCTTCCGGAGGTCGTAGAAGCTCGGGGATGGTACCAATGGATCGGGCATCCCCACATTAGTTCAGATGGAACTAACTTCCAAGTCTCTATGACCTTCAGAACAAAAGTTATTCAAGAAAATCTTCAATTCTCAATGGGATTTCCTCCCCAACCCTAACCCTAACCCTGGCTGCAACCCTAACCCTAATTGCAGCCCTAACCCTAACCCTAACCCTCATTTCTGCCCTCACCCTATTCACCCTAGGGTGAATAACTCTGCGCTGCTTGCTCGAAACGGGCTGAAATTTGGTGTGGGTGCGTGGCTGTCTCCCCTTTACTACGTGTGAAATGCCCGAGTCTCTACGACGTTCAGAAAAAAAGTTATTCCAAAATATTGTGTACTTTTTTGCTTGAGATTTGGTGGTTTGACCCCTTCCGGAGGTCGTAGAAGCTCGGGGATGGTACCAATGGATCGGGCATCCCCACATTAGTTCAGATGGAACCAACTTCCAAGTCTCTATGACCTTCAGAACAAGAGTTATTCAAGAAAATCTTCAATTCTCAATGGGATTTCCTCCCCAACCCTAACCCTAACCCTGGCTGCAACCCTAACCCTAATTGCAGCCCTAACCCTAACCCTAACCCTCATTTCTGCCCTCACCCTATTCACCCTAGGGTGAATAACTCTGCGCTGCTTGCTCGAAACGGGCTGAAATTTGGTGTGGGTGCGTGGCTGTCTCCCCTTTACTACCTGTGAAATGCCCGAGTCTCTACGACGTTCAGAAAAAAAGTTATTCCAAAATATCGTGTACTTTTTTGCTTGAGATTTGGTGGTTTGACCCCTTCCGGAGGTCGTAGAAGCTCGGGGATGGTACCAATGGATCGGGCATCCCCATATTAGTTCAGATGGAACCAACTTCCAAGTCTCTATGACCTTCAGAACAAAAGTTATTCAAGAAAATCTTCAATTCTCAATGGGATTTCCTCCCCAACCCTAACCCTAACCCTGGCTGCAACCCTAACCCTAATTGCAGCCCTAACCCTAACCCTAACCCTCATTTCTGCCCTCACCCTATTCACCCTAGGGTGAATAACTCTGCGCTGCTTGCTCGAAACGGGCTGAAATTTGGTGTGGGTGCGTGGCTGTCTCCCCTTTACTAAGTGTGAAATGCCCAAGTCTCTACGACGTTCAGAAAAAAAGTTATTCCAAAATATCGTGTACTTTTTTGCTTGAGATTTGGTGGTTTGACCCCTTCCGGAGGTCGTAGAAGCTCGGGGATGGTACCAATGGATCGGGCATCCCCACATTAGTTCAGATGGAACTAACTTCCAAGTCTCTATGACCTTCAGAACAAAAGTTATTCAAGAAAATCTTCAATTCTCAATGGGATTTCCTCCCCAACCCTAACCCTAACCCTGGCTGCAACCCTAACCCTAATTGCAGCCCTAACCCTAACCCTAACCCTCATTTCTGCCCTCACCCTATTCACCCTAGGGTGAATAACTCTGCGCTGCTTGCTCGAAACGGGCTGAAATTTGGTGTGGGTGCGTGGCTGTCTCCCCTTTACTAAGTGTGAAATGCCCGCGTCTCTACGACGTTCAGAAAAAAAGTTATTCCAAAATATCGTGTACTTTTTTGCTTGAGATTTGGTGGTTTGACCCCTTCCGGAGGTCGTAGAAGCTCGGGGATGGTACCAATGGATCGGGCATCCCCATATTAGTTCAGATGGAACCAACTTCCAAGTCTCTATGACCTTCAGAACAAAAGTTATTCAAGAAAATCTTCAATTCTCAATGGGATTTCCTCCCCAACCCTAACCCTAACCCTGGCTGCAACCCTAACCCTAATTGCAGCCCTAACCCTAACCCTAACCCTCATTTCTGCCCTCACCCTATTCACCCTAGGGTGAATAACTCTGCGCTGCTTGCTCGAAACGGGCTGAAATTTGGTGTGGGTGCGTGGCTGTCTCCCCTTTACTACGTGTGAAATGCCCGAGTCTCTACGACGTTCAGAAAAAAAGTTATTCCAAAATATCGTGTACTTTTTTGCTTGAGATTTGGTGGTTTGACCCCTTCCGGAGGTCGTAGAAGCTCGGGGATGGTACCAATGGATCGGGCATCCCCACATTAGTTCAGATGGAACCAACTTCCAAGTCTCTATGACCTTCAGAACAAAAGTTATTCAAGAAAATCTTCAATTCTCAATGGGATTTCCTCCCCAACCCTAACCCTAACCCTGGCTGCAACCCTAACCCTAATTGCAGCCCTAACCCTAACCCTAACCTTCATTTCTGCCCTCACCCTATTCACCCTAGGGTGAATAACTCTGCGCTGCTTGCTCGAAACGGGCTGAAATTTGGTGTGGGTGCGTGGCTGTCTCCCCTTTACTACATGTGAAATGCCCGAGTCTCTACGACGTTCAGAAAAAAAGTTATTCCAAAATATCGTGTACTTTTTTGCTTGAGATTTGGTGGTTTGACCCCTTCCGGAGGTCGTAGAAGCTCGGGGATGGTACCAATGGATCGGGCATC
The DNA here is from genome assembly GCF_024713975.1 of Paralichthys olivaceus. Taxonomy (NCBI): domain Eukaryota; kingdom Metazoa; phylum Chordata; class Actinopteri; order Pleuronectiformes; family Paralichthyidae; genus Paralichthys; species Paralichthys olivaceus. The sequence goes on along the minus strand of NC_091097.1, from coordinate 1,075,621 downwards.
CCCACATTAGTTCAGATGGAACCAACTTCCAAGTCTCTATGACCTTCAGAACAAAAGTTATTCAAGAAAATCTTCAATTCTCAATGGGATTTCCTCCCCAACCCTAACCCTAACCCTGGCTGCAACCCTAACCCTAATTGCAGCCCTAACCCTAACCCTAACCCTCATTTCTGCCCTCACCCTATTCACCCTAGGGTGAATAACTCTGCGCTGCTTGCTCGAAACGGGCTGAAATTTGGTGTGGGTGCGTGGCTGTCTCCCCTTTACTAAGTGTGAAATGCCCGAGTCTCTACGACGTTCAGAAAAAAAGTTATTCCAAAATATCGTGTACTTTTTTGCTTGAGATTTGGTGGTTTGACCCCTTCCGGAGGTCGTAGAAGCTCGGGGATGGTACCAATGGATCGGGCATCCCCACATTAGTTCAGATGGAACCAACTTCCAAGTCTCTATGACCTTCAGAACAAAAGTTATTCAAGAAAATCTTCAATTCTCAATGGGATTTCCTCCCCAACCCTAACCCTAACCCTGGCTGCAACCCTAACCCTAATTGCAGCCCTAACCCTAACCCTAACCCTCATTTCAGCCCTCACCCTATTCACCCTAGGGTGAATAACTCTGCGCTGCTTGCTCGAAACGGGCTGAAATTTGGTGTGGGTGCGTGGCTGTCTCCCCTTTACTACGTGTGAAATGCCCGAGTCTCTACGACGTTCAGAAAAAAAGTTATTCCAAAATATCGTGTACTTTTTTGCTTGAGATTTGGTGGTTTGACCCCTTCCGGAGGTCGTAGAAGCTCGGGGATGGTACCAATGGATCGGGCATCCCCACATTAGTTCAGATGGAACCAACTTCCAAGTCTCTATGACCTTCAGAACAAAAGTTATTCAAGAAAATCTTCAATTCTCAATGGGATTTCCTCCCCAACCCTAACCCTAACCCTGGCTGCAACCCTAACCCTAATTGCAGCCCTAACCCTAACCCTAACCCTCATTTCTGCCCTCACCCTATTCACCCTAGGGTGAATAACTCTGCGCTGCTTGCTCGAAACGGGCTGAAATTTGGTGTGGGTGCGTGGCTGTCTCCCCTTTACTACCTGTGAAATGCCCGAGTCTCTACGACGTTCAGAAAAAAAGTTATTCCAAAATATCGTGTACTTTTTTGCTTGAGATTTGGTGGTTTGACCCCTTCCGGAGGTCGTAGAAGCTCGGGGATGGTACCAATGGATCGGGCATCCCCACATTAGTTCAGATGGAACCAACTTCCAAGTCTCTATGACCTTCAGAACAAAAGTTATTCAAGAAAATCTTCAATTCTCAATGGGATTTCCTCCCCAACCCTAACCCTAACCCTGGCTGCAACCCTAACCCTAATTGCAGCCCTAACCCTAACCCTAACCCTCATTTCTGCCCTCACCCTATTCACCCTAGGGTGAATAACTCTGCGCTGCTTGCTCGAAACGGGCTGAAATTTGGTGTGGGTGCGTGGCTGTCTCCCCTTTACTACGTGTGAAATGCCCGAGTCTCTACGACGTTCAGAAAAAAAGTTATTCCAAAATATCGTGTACTTTTTTGCTTGAGATTTGGTGGTTTGACCCCTTCCGGAGGTCGTAGAAGCTCGGGGATGGTACCAATGGATCGGGCATCCCCACATTAGTTCAGATGGAACCAACTTCCAAGTCTCTATGACCTTCAGAACAAAAGTTATTCAAGAAAATCTTCAATTCTCAATGGGATTTCCTCCCCAACCCTAACCCTAACCCTGGCTGCAACCCTAACCCTAATTGCAGCCCTAACCCTAACCCTAACCCTCATTTCTGCCCTCACCCTATTCACCCTAGGGTGAATAACTCTGCGCTGCTTGCTCGAAACGGACTGAAATTTGGTGTGGGTGCGTGGCTGTCTCCCCTTTACTAAGTGTGAAATGCCCGAGTCTCTACGACGTTCAGAAAAAAAGTTATTCCAAAATATCGTGTACTTTTTTGCTTGAGATTTGGTGGTTTGACCCCTTCCGGAGGTCGTAGAAGCTCGGGGATGGTACCAATGGATCGGGCATCCCCACATTAGTTCAGATGGAACCAACTTCCAAGTCTCTATGACCTTCAGAACAAAAGTTATTCAAGAAAATCTTCAATTCTCAATGGGATTTCCTCCCCAACCCTAACCCTAACCCTGGCTGCAACCCTAACCCTAATTGCAGCCCTAACCCTAACCCTAACCTTCATTTCTGCCCTCACCCTATTCACCCTAGGGTGAATAACTCTGCGCTGCTTGCTCGAAACGGGCTGAAATTTGGTGTGGGTGCGTGGCTGTCTCCCCTTTACTACGTGTGAAATGCCCGAGTCTCTACGACCTTCAGAAAAAAAGTTATTTCAAAATATCGTGTACTTTTTTGCTTGAGATTTGGTGGTTTGACCCCTTCCGGAGGTCGTAGAAGCTCGGGGATGGTACCAATGGATCGGGCATCCCCACATTAGTTCAGATGGAACCAACTTCCAAGTCTCTATGACCTTCAGAACAAAAGTTATTCAAGAAAATCTTCAATTCTCAATGGGATTTCCTCCCCAACCCTAACCCTAACCCTGGCTGCAACCCTAACCCTAATTGCAGCCCTAACCCTAACCCTAACCCTCATTTCTGCCCTCACCCTATTCACCCTAGGGTGAATAACTCTGCGCTGCTTGCTCGAAACGGGCTGAAATTTGGTGTGGGTGCGTGGCTGTCTCCCCTTTACTAAGTGTGAAATGCCCGCGTCTCTACGACGTTCAGAAAAAAAGTTATTCTAAAATATCGTGTACTTTTTTGCTTGAGATTTGGTGGTTTGACCCCTTCCGGAGGTCGTAGAAGCTCGGGGATGGTACCAATGGATCGGGCATCCCCATATTAGTTCAGATGGAACCAACTTCCAAGTCTCTATGACCTTCAGAACAAAAGTTATTCAAGAAAATCTTCAATTCTCAATGGGATTTCCTCCCCAACCCTAACCCTAACCCTGGCTGCAACCCTAACCCTAATTGCAGCCCTAACCCTAACCCTAACCCTCATTTCTGCCCTCACCCTATTCACCCTAGGGTGAATAACTCTGCGCTGCTTGCTCGAAACGGGCTGGAATTTGGTGTGGGTGCGTGGCTGTCTCCCCTTTACTAAGTGTGAAATGCCCGCGTCTCTACGACGTTCAGAAAAAAAGTTATTCCAAAATATCGTGTACTTTTTTGCTTGAGATTTGGTGGTTTGACCCCTTCCGGAGGTCGTAGAAGCTCGGGGATGGTACCAATGGATCGGGCATCCCCATATTAGTTCAGATGGAACCAACTTCCAAGTCTCTATGACCTTCAGAACAAAAGTTATTCAAGAAAATCTTCAATTCTCAATGGGATTTCCTCCCCAACCCTAACCCTAACCCTGGCTGCAACCCTAACCCTAATTGCAGCCCTAACCCTAACCCTAACCCTCATTTCTGCCCTCACCCTATTCACCCTAGGGTGAATAACTCTGCGCTGCTTGCTCGAAACGGGCTGAAATTTGGTGTGGGTGCGTGGCTGTCTCCCCTTTACTACGTGTGAAATGCCCGAGTCTCTACGACGTTCAGAAAAAAAGTTATTCCAAAATATCGTGTACTTTTTTGCTTGAGATTTGGTGGTTTGACCCCTTCCGGAGGTCGTAGAAGCTCGGGGATGGTACCAATGGATCGGGCATCCCCACATTAGTTCAGATGGAACCAACTTCCAAGTCTCTATGACCTTCAGAACAAAAGTTATTCAAGAAAATCTTCAATTCTCAATGGGATTTCCTCCCCAACCCTAACCCTAACCCTGGCTGCAACCCTAACCCTAATTGCAGCCCTAACCCTAACCCTAACCCTCATTTCTGCCCTCACCCTATTCACCCTAGGGTGAATAACTCTGCGCTGCTTGCTCGAAACGGGCTGAAATTTGGTGTGGGTGCGTGGCTGTCTCCCCTTTACTACGTGTGAAATGCCCGAGTCTCTACGACGTTCAGAAAAAAAGTTATTCCAAAATATCGTGTACTTTTTTGCTTGAGATTTGGTGGTTTGACCCCTTCCGGAGGTCGTAGAAGCTCGGGGATGGTACCAATGGATCGGGCATCCCCACATTAGTTCAGATGGAACCAACTTCCAAGTCTCTATGACCTTCAGAACAAAAGTTATTCAAGAAAATCTTCAATTCTCAATGGGATTTCCTCCCCAACCCTAACCCTAACCCTGGCTGCAACCCTAACCCTAATTGCAGCCCTAACCCTAACCCTAACCCTCATTTCTGCCCTCACCCTATTCACCCTAGGGTGAATAACTCTGCGCTGCTTGCTCGAAACGGGCTGAAATTTGGTGTGGGTGCGTGGCTGTCTCCCCTTTACTACGTGTGAAATGCCCGAGTCTCTACGACGTTCAGAAAAAAAGTTATTCCAAAATATCGTGTACTTTTTTGCTTGAGATTTGGTGGTTTGACCCCTTCCGGAGGTCGTAGAAGCTCGGGGATGGTACCAATGGATCGGGCATCCCCACATTAGTTCAGATGGAACCAACTTCCAAGTCTCTATGACCTTCAGAACAAAAGTTATTCAAGAAAATCTTCAATTCTCAATGGGATTTCCTCCCCAACCCTAACCCTAACCCTGGCTGCAACCCTAACCCTAATTGCAGCCCTAACCCTAACCCTAACCCTCATTTCTGCCCTCACCCTATTCACCCTAGGGTGAATAACTCTGCGCTGCTTGCTCGAAACGGGCTGAAATTTGGTGTGGGTGCGTGGCTGTCTCCCCTTTACTACCTGTGAAATGCCCGAGTCTCTACGACGTTCAGAAAAAAAGTTATTCCAAAATATCGTGTACTTTTTTGCTTGAGATTTGGTGGTTTGACCCCTTCCGGAGGTCGTAGAAGCTCGGGGATGGTACCAATGGATCGGGCATCCCCACATTAGTTCAGATGGAACCAACTTCCAAGTCTCTATGACCTTCAGAACAAAAGTTATTCAAGAAAATCTTCAATTCTCAATGGGATTTCCTCCCCAACCCTAACCCTAACCCTGGCTGCAACCCTAACCCTAATTGCAGCCCTAACCCTAACCCTAACCCTCATTTCTGCCCTCACCCTATTCACCCTAGGGTGAATAACTCTGCGCTGCTTGCTCGAAACGGGCTGAAATTTGGTGTGGGTGCGTGGCTGTCTCCCCTTTACTACGTGTGAAATGCCCGAGTCTCTACGACGTTCAGAAAAAAAGTTATTCCAAAATATCGTGTACTTTTTTGCTTGAGATTTGGTGGTTTGACCCCTTCCGGAGGTCGTAGAAGCTCGGGGATGGTACCAATGGATCGGGCATCCCCACATTAGTTCAGATGGAACCAACTTCCAAGTCTCTATGACCTTCAGAACAAAAGTTATTCAAGAAAATCTTCAATTCTCAATGGGATTTCCTCCCCAACCCTAACCCTAACCCTGGCTGCAACCCTAACCCTAATTGCAGCCCTAACCCTAACCCTAACCTTCATTTCTGCCCTCACCCTATTCACCCTAGGGTGAATAACTCTGCGCTGCTTGCTCGAAACGGGCTGAAATTTGGTGTGGGTGCGTGGCTGTCTCCCCTTTACTACCTGTGAAATGCCCGAGTCTCTACGACGTTCAGAAAAAAAGTTATTCCAAAATATCGTGTACTTTTTTGCTTGAGATTTGGTGGTTTGACCCCTTCCGGAGGTCGTAGAAGCTCGGGGATGGTACCAATGGATCGGGCATCCCCACATTAGTTCAGATGGAACCAACTTCCAAGTCTCTATGACCTTCAGAACAAAAGTTATTCAAGAAAATCTTCAATTCTCAATGGGATTTCCTCCCCAACCCTAACCCTAACCCTGGCTGCAACCCTAACCCTAATTGCAGCCCTAACCCTAACCCTCATTTCTGCCCTCACCCTATTCACCCTAGGGTGAATAACTCTGCGCTGCTTGCTCGAAACGGGCTGAAATTTGGTGTGGGTGCGTGGCTGTCTCCCCTTTACTACGTGTGAAATGCCCGAGTCTCTACGACGTTCAGAAAAAAAGTTATTCCAAAATATCGTGTACTTTTTTGCTTGAGATTTGGTGGTTTGACCCCTTCCGGAGGTCGTAGAAGCTCGGGGATGGTACCAATGGATCGGGCATCCCCACATTAGTTCAGATGGAACCAACTTCCAAGTCTCTATGACCTTCAGAACAAAAGTTATTCAAGAAAATCTTCAATTCTCAATGGGATTTCCTCCCCAACCCTAACCCTAACCCTGGCTGCAACCCTAACCCTAATTGCAGCCCTAACCCTAACCCTAACCCTCATTTCTGCCCTCACCCTATTCACCCTAGGGTGAATAACTCTGCGCTGCTTGCTCGAAACGGGCTGAAATTTGGTGTGGGTGCGTGGCTGTCTCCCCTTTACTACGTGTGAAATGCCCGAGTCTCTACGACGTTCAGAAAAAAAGTTATTCCAAAATATCGTGTACTTTTTTGCTTGAGATTTGGTGGTTTGACCCCTTCCGGAGGTCGTAGAAGCTCGGGGATGGTACCAATGGATCGGGCATCCCCACATTAGTTCAGATGGAACCAACTTCCAAGTCTCTATGACCTTCAGAACAAAAGTTATTCAAGAAAATCTTCAATTCTCAATGGGATTTCCTCCCCAACCCTAACCCTAACCCTGGCTGCAACCCTAACCCTAATTGCAGCCCTAACCCTAACCCTAACCCTCATTTCTGCCCTCACCCTATTCACCCTAGGGTGAATAACTCTGCGCTGCTTGCTCGAAACGGGCTGAAATTTGGTGTGGGTGCGTGGCTGTCTCCCCTTTACTACGTGTGAAATGCCCGAGTCTCTACGACGTTCAGAAAAAAAGTTATTCCAAAATATCGTGTACTTTTTTGCTTGAGATTTGGTGGTTTGACCCCTTCCGGAGGTCGTAGAAGCTCGGGGATGGTACCAATGGATCGGGCATCCCCACATTAGTTCAGATGGAACCAACTTCCAAGTCTCTATGACCTTCAGAACAAAAGTTATTCAAGAAAATCTTCAATTCTCAATGGGATTTCCTCCCCAACCCTAACCCTAACCCTGGCTGCAACCCTAACCCTAATTGCAGCCCTAACCCTAACCCTAACCCTCATTTCTGCCCTCACCCTATTCACCCTAGGGTGAATAACTCTGCGCTGCTTGCTCGAAACGGGCTGAAATTTGGTGTGGGTGCGTGGCTGTCTCCCCTTTACTACCTGTGAAATGCCCGAGTCTCTACGACGTTCAGAAAAAAAGTTATTCCAAAATATCGTGTACTTTTTTGCTTGAGATTTGGTGGTTTGACCCCTTCCGGAGGTCGTAGAAGCTCGGGGATGGTACCAATGGATCGGGCATCCCCACATTAGTTCAGATGGAACCAACTTCCAAGTCTCTATGACCTTCAGAACAAAAGTTATTCAAGAAAATCTTCAATTCTCAATGGGATTTCCTCCCCAACCCTAACCCTAACCCTGGCTGCAACCCTAACCCTAATTGCAGCCCTAACCCTAACCCTAACCCTCATTTCTGCCCTCACCCTATTCACCCTAGGGTGAATAACTCTGCGCTGCTTGCTCGAAACGGGCTGAAATTTGGTGTGGGTGCGTGGCTGTCTCCCCTTTACTACCTGTGAAATGCCCGAGTCTCTACGACGTTCAGAAAAAAAGTTATTCCAAAATATCGTGTACTTTTTTGCTTGAGATTTGGTGGTTTGACCCCTTCCGGAGGTCGTAGAAGCTCGGGGATGGTACCAATGGATCGGGCATCCCCACATTAGTTCAGATGGAACCAACTTCCAAGTCTCTATGACCTTCAGAACAAAAGTTATTCAAGAAAATCTTCAATTCTCAATGGGATTTCCTCCCCAACCCTAACCCTAACCCTGGCTGCAACCCTAACCCTAATTGCAGCCCTAACCCTAACCCTAACCCTCATTTCTGCCCTCACCCTATTCACCCTAGGGTGAATAACTCTGCGCTGCTTGCTCGAAACGGGCTGAAATTTGGTGTGGGTGCGTGGCTGTCTCCCCTTTACTACGTGTGAAATGCCCGAGTCTCTACGACGTTCAGAAAAAAAGTTATTCCAAAATATCGTGTACTTTTTTGCTTGAGATTTGGTGGTTTGACCCCTTCCGGAGGTCGTAGAAGCTCGGGGATGGTACCAATGGATCGGGCATCCCCACATTAGTTCAGTTGGAACCAACTTCCAAGTCTCTATGACCTTCAGAACAAAAGTTATTCAAGAAAATCTTCAATTCTCAATGGGATTTCCTCCCCAACCCTAACCCTAACCCTGGCTGCAACCCTAACCCTAATTGCAGCCCTAACCCTAACCCTAACCCTCATTTCTGCCCTCACCCTATTCACCCTAGGGTGAATAACTCTGCGCTGCTTGCTCGAAACGGGCTGAAATTTGGTGTGGGTGCGTGGCTGTCTCCCCTTTACTACATGTGAAATGCCCGAGTCTCTACGACGTTCAGAAAAAAAGTTATTCCAAAATATCGTGTACTTTTTTGCTTGAGATTTGGTGGTTTGACCCCTTCCGGAGGTCGTAGAAGCTCGGGGATGGTACCAATGGATCGGGCATCCCCACATTAGTTCAGATGGAACCAACTTCCAAGTCTCTATGACCTTCAGAACAAAAGTTATTCAAGAAAATCTTCAATTCTCAATGGGATTTCCTCCCCAACCCTAACCCTAACCCTGGCTGCAACCCTAACCCTAATTGCAGCCCTAACCCTAACCCTAACCTTCATTTCTGCCCTCACCCTATTCACCCTAGGGTGAATAACTCTGCGCTGCTTGCTCGAAACGGGCTGAAATTTGGTGTGGGTGCGTGGCTGTCTCCCCTTTACTACCTGTGAAATGCCCGAGTCTCTACGACGTTCAGAAAAAAAGTTATTCCAAAATATCGTGTACTTTTTTGCTTGAGATTTGGTGGTTTGACCCCTTCCGGAGGTCGTAGAAGCTCGGGGATGGTACCAATGGATCGGGCATCCCCACATTAGTTCAGATGGAACCAACTTCCAAGTCTCTATGACCTTCAGAACAAAAGTTATTCAAGAAAATCTTCAATTCTCAATGGGATTTCCTCCCCAACCCTAACCCTAACCCTGGCTGCAACCCTAACCCTAATTGCAGCCCTAACCCTAACCCTAACCTTCATTTCTGCCCTCACCCTATTCACCCTAGGGTGAATAACTCTGCGCTGCTTGCTCGAAACGGGCTGAAATTTGGTGTGGGTGCGTGGCTGTCTCCCCTTTACTACGTGTGAAATGCCCGAGTCTCTACGACGTTCAGAAAAAAAGTTATTCCAAAATATCGTGTACTTTTTTGCTTGAGATTTGGTGGTTTGACCCCTTCCGGAGGTCGTAGAAGCTCGGGGATGGTACCAATGGATCGGGCATCCCCACATTAGTTCAGATGGAACCAACTTCCAAGTCTCTATGACCTTCAGAACAAAAGTTATTCAAGAAAATCTTCAATTCTCAATGGGATTTCCTCCCCAACCCTAACCCTAACCCTGGCTGCAACCCTAACCCTAATTGCAGCCCTAACCCTAACCCTAACCTTCATTTCTGCCCTCACCCTATTCACCCTAGGGTGAATAACTCTGCGCTGCTTGCTCGAAACGGGCTGAAATTTGGTGTGGGTGCGTGGCTGTCTCCCCTTTACTACCTGTGAAATGCCCGAGTCTCTACGACGTTCAGAAAAAAAGTTATTCCAAAATATCGTGTACTTTTTTGCTTGAGATTTGGTGGTTTGACCCCTTCCGGAGGTCGTAGAAGCTCGGGGATGGTACCAATGGATCGGGCATCCCCACATTAGTTCAGATGGAACCAACTTGCAAGTCTCTATGACCTTCAGAACAAAAGTTATTCAAGAAAATCTTCAATTCTCAATGGGATTTCCTCCCCAACCCTAACCCTAACCCTGGCTGCAACCCTAACCCTAATTGCAGCCCTAACCCTAACCCTAACCCTCATTTCTGCCCTCACCCTATTCACCCTAGGGTGAATAACTCTGCGCTGCTTGCTCGAAACGGACTGAAATTTGGTGTGGGTGCGTGGCTGTCTCCCCTTTACTAAGTGTGAAATGCCCGAGTCTCTACGACGTTCAGAAAAAAAGTTATTCCAAAATATCGTGTACTTTTTTGCTTGAGATTTGGTGGTTTGACCCCTTCCGGAGGTCGTAGAAGCTCGGGGATGGTACCAATGGATCGGGCATCCCCACATTAGTTCAGATGGAACCAACTTCCAAGTCTCTATGACCTTCAGAACAAAAGTTATTCAAGAAAATCTTCAATTCTCAATGGGATTTCCTCCCCAACCCTAACCCTAACCCTGGCTGCAACCCTAACCCTAATTGCAGCCCTAACCCTAACCCTAACCCTCATTTCTGCCCTCACCCTATTCACCCTAGGGTGAATAACTCTGCGCTGCTTGCTCGAAACGGGCTGAAATTTGGTGTGGGTGCGTGGCTGTCTCCCCTTTACTAAGTGTGAAATGCCCGAGTCTCTACGACGTTCAGAAAAAAAGTTATTCCAAAATATCGTGTACTTTTTTGCTTGAGATTTGGTGGTTTGACCCCTTCCGGAGGTCGTAGAAGCTCGGGGATGGTACCAATGGATCGGGCATCCCCACATTAGTTCAGATGGAACCAACTTCCAAGTCTCTATGACCTTCAGAACAAAAGTTATTCAAGAAAATCTTCAATTCTCAATGGGATTTCCTCCCCAACCCTAACCCTAACCCTGGCTGCAACCCTAACCCTAATTGCAGCCCTAACCCTAACCCTAACCCTCATTTCTGCCCTCACCCTATTCACCCTAGGGTGAATAACTCTGCGCTGCTTGCTCGAAACGGGCTGAAATTTGGTGTGGGTGCGTGGCTGTCTCCCCTTTACTACCTGTGAAATGCCCGAGTCTCTACGACGTTCAGAAAAAAAGTTATTCCAAAATATCGTGTACTTTTTTGCTTGAGATTTGGTGGTTTGACCCCTTCCGGAGGTCGTAGAAGCTCGGGGATGGTACCAATGGATCGGGCATCCCCACATTAGTTCAGATGGAACCAACTTCCAAGTCTCTATGACCTTCAGAACAAAAGTTATTCAAGAAAATCTTCAATTCTCAATGGGATTTCCTCCCCAACCCTAACCCTAACCCTGGCTGCAACCCTAACCCTAATTGCAGCCCTAACCCTAACCCTAACCCTCATTTCTGCCCTCACCCTATTCACCCTAGGGTGAATAACTCTGCGCTGCTTGCTCGAAACGGGCTGAAATTTGGTGTGGGTGCGTGGCTGTCTCCCCTTTACTACGTGTGAAATGCCCGAGTCTCTACGACGTTCAGAAAAAAAGTTATTCCAAAATATCGTGTACTTTTTTGCTTGAGATTTGGTGGTTTGACCCCTTCCGGAGGTCGTAGAAGCTCGGGGATGGTACCAATGGATCGGGCATCCCCACATTAGTTCAGTTGGAACCAACTTCCAAGTCTCTATGACCTTCAGAACAAAAGTTATTCAAGAAAATCTTCAATTCTCAATGGGATTTCCTCCCCAACCCTAACCCTAACCCTGGCTGCAACCCTAACCCTAATTGCAGCCCTAACCCTAACCCTAACCCTCATTTCTGCCCTCACCCTATTCACCCTAGGGTGAATAACTCTGCGCTGCTTGCTCGAAACGGGCTGAAATTTGGTGTGGGTGCGTGGCTGTCTCCCCTTTACTACATGTGAAATGCCCGAGTCTCTACGACGTTCAGAAAAAAAGTTATTCCAAAATATCGTGTACTTTTTTGCTTGAGATTTGGTGGTTTGACCCCTTCCGGAGGTCGTAGAAGCTCGGGGATGGTACCAATGGATCGGGCATCCCCACATTAGTTCAGATGGAACCAACTTCCAAGTCTCTATGACCTTCAGAACAAAAGTTATTCAAGAAAATCTTCAATTCTCAATGGGATTTCCTCCCCAACCCTAACCCTAACCCTGGCTGCAACCCTAACCCTAATTGCAGCCCTAACCCTAACCCTAACCTTCATTTCTGCCCTCACCCTATTCACCCTAGGGTGAATAACTCTGCGCTGCTTGCTCGAAACGGGCTGAAATTTGGTGTGGGTGCGTGGCTGTCTCCCCTTTACTACCTGTGAAATGCCCGAGTCTCTACGACGTTCAGAAAAAAAGTTATTCCAAAATATCGTGTACTTTTTTGCTTGAGATTTGGTGGTTTGACCCCTTCCGGAGATCGTAGAAGCTCGGGGATGGTACCAATGGATCGGGCATCCCCACATTAGTTCAGATGGAACCAACTTCCAAGTCTCTATGACCTTCAGAACAAAAGTTATTCAAGAAAATCTTCAATTCTCAATGGGATTTCCTCCCCAACCCTAACCCTAACCCTGGCTGCAACCCTAACCCTAATTGCAGCCCTAACCCTAACCCTCATTTCTGCCCTCACCCTATTCACCCTAGGGTGAATAACTCTGCGCTGCTTGCTCGAAACGGGCTGAAATTTGGTGTGGGTGCGTGGCTGTCTCCCCTTTACTACGTGTGAAATGCCCGAGTCTCTACGACGTTCAGAAAAAAAGTTATTCCAAAATATCGTGTACTTTTTTGCTTGAGATTTGGTGGTTTGACCCCTTCCGGAGGTCGTAGAAGCTCGGGGATGGTACCAATGGATCGGGCATCCCCACATTAGTTCAGATGGAACCAACTTCCAAGTCTCTATGACCTTCAGAACAAAAGTTATTCAAGAAAATCTTCAATTCTCAATGGGATTTCCTCCCCAACCCTAACCCTAACCCTGGCTGCAACCCTAACCCTAATTGCAGCCCTAACCCTAACCCTAACCTTCATTTCTGCCCTCACCCTATTCACCCTAGGGTGAATAACTCTGCGCTGCTTGCTCGAAACGGGCTGAAATTTGGTGTGGGTGCGTGGCTGTCTCCCCTTTACTACGTGTGAAATGCCCGAGTCTCTACGACGTTCAGAAAAAAAGTTATTCCAAAATATCGTGTACTTTTTTGCTTGAGATTTGGTGGTTTGACCCCTTCCGGAGGTCGTAGAAGCTCGGGGATGGTACCAATGGATCGGGCATCCCCACATTAGTTCAGATGGAACCAACTTCCAAGTCTCTATGACCTTCAGAACAAAAGTTATTCAAGAAAATCTTCAATTCTCAATGGGATTTCCTCCCCAACCCTAACCCTAACCCTGGCTGCAACCCTAACCCTAATTGCAGCCCTAACCCTAACCCTAACCTTCATTTCTGCCCTCACCCTATTCACCCTAGGGTGAATAACTCTGCGCTGCTTGCTCGAAACGGGCTGAAATTTGGTGTGGGTGCGTGGCTGTCTCCCCTTTACTACCTGTGAAATGCCCGAGTCTCTACGACGTTCAGAAAAAAAGTTATTCCAAAATATCGTGTACTTTTTTGCTTGAGATTTGGTGGTTTGACCCCTTCCGGAGGTCGTAGAAGCTCGGGGATGGTACCAATGGATCGGGCATCCCCACATTAGTTCAGATGGAACCAACTTGCAAGTCTCTATGACCTTCAGAACAAAAGTTATTCAAGAAAATCTTCAATTCTCAATGGGATTTCCTCCCCAACCCTAACCCTAACCCTGGCTGCAACCCTAACCCTAATTGCAGCCCTAACCCTAACCCTAACCCTCATTTCTGCCCTCACCCTATTCACCCTAGGGTGAATAACTCTGCGCTGCTTGCTCGAAACGGACTGAAATTTGGTGTGGGTGCGTGGCTGTCTCCCCTTTACTAAGTGTGAAATGCCCGAGTCTCTACGACGTTCAGAAAAAAAGTTATTCCAAAATATCGTGTACTTTTTTGCTTGAGATTTGGTGGTTTGACCCCTTCCGGAGGTCGTAGAAGCTCGGGGATGGTACCAATGGATCGGGCATCCCCACATTAGTTCAGATGGAACCAACTTCCAAGTCTCTATGACCTTCAGAACAAAAGTTATTCAAGAAAATCTTCAATTCTCAATGGGATTTCCTCCCCAACCCTAACCCTAACCCTGGCTGCAACCCTAACCCTAATTGCAGCCCTAACCCTAACCCTAACCCTCATTTCTGCCCTCACCCTATTCACCCTAGGGTGAATAACTCTGCGCTGCTTGCTCGAAACGGGCTGAAATTTGGTGTGGGTGCGTGGCTGTCTCCCCTTTACTAAGTGTGAAATGCCCGCGTCTCTACGACGTTCATAAAAAAAGTTATTCCAAAATATCGTGTACTTTTTTGCTTGAGATTTGGTGGTTTGACCCCTTCCGGAGGTCGTAGAAGCTCGGGGATGGTACCAATGGATCGGGCATCCCCACATTAGTTCAGATGGAACCAACTTCCAAGTCTCTATGACCTTCAGAACAAAAGTTATTCAAGAAAATCTTCAATTCTCAATGGGATTTCCTCCCCAACCCTAACCCTAACCCTGGCTGCAACCCTAACCCTAATTGCAGCCCTAACCCTAACCCTAACCCTCATTTCTGCCCTCACCCTATTCACCCTAGGGTGAATAACTCTGCGCTGCTTGCTCGAAACGGGCTGAAATTTGGTGTGGGTGCGTGGCTGTCTCCCCTTTACTAAGTGTGAAATGCCCGAGTCTCTACGACGTTCAGAAAAAAAGTTATTCCAAAATATCGTGTACTTTTTTGCTTGAGATTTGGTGGTTTGACCCCTTCCGGAGGTCGTAGAAGCTCGGGGATGGTACCAATGGATCGGGCATCCCCACATTAGTTCAGATGGAACCAACTTCCAAGTCTCTATGACCTTCAGAACAAAAGTTATTCAAGAAAATCTTCAATTCTCAATGGGATTTCCTCCCCAACCCTAACCCTAACCCTGGCTGCAACCCTAACCCTAATTGCAGCCCTAACCCTAACCCTAACCCTCATTTCTGCCCTCACCCTATTCACCCTAGGGTGAATAACTCTGCGCTGCTTGCTCGAAACGGGCTGAAATTTGGTGTGGGTGCGTGGCTGTCTCCCCTTTACTACGTGTGAAATGCCCGAGTCTCTACGACGTTCAGAAAAAAAGTTATTCCAAAATATCGTGTACTTTTTTGCTTGAGATTTGGTGGTTTGACCCCTTCCGGAGGTCGTAGAAGCTCGGGGATGGTACCAATGGATCGGGCATCCCCACATTAGTTCAGATGGAACCAACTTCCAAGTCTCTATGACCTTCAGAACAAAAGTTATTCAAGAAAATCTTCAATTCTCAATGGGATTTCCTCCCCAACCCTAACCCTAACCCTGGCTGCAACCCTAACCCTAATTGCAGCCCTAACCCTAACCCTAACCCTCATTTCTGCCCTCACCCTATTCACCCTAGGGTGAATAACTCTGCGCTGCTTGCTCGAAACGGGCTGAAATTTGGTGTGGGTGCGTGGCTGTCTCCCCTTTACTACGTGTGAAATGCCCGAGTCTCTACGACGTTCAGAAAAAAAGTTATTCCAAAATATCGTGTACTTTTTTGCTTGAGATTTGGTGGTTTGACCCCTTCCGGAGGTCGTAGAAGCTCGGGGATGGTACCAATGGATCGGGCATCCCCACATTAGTTCAGATGGAACCAACTTCCAAGTCTCTATGACCTTCAGAACAAAAGTTATTCAAGAAAATCTTCAATTCTCAATGGGATTTCCTCCCCAACCCTAACCCTAACCCTGGCTGCAACCCTAACCCTAATTGCAGCCCTAACCCTAACCCTAACCCTCATTTCTGCCCTCACCCTATTCACCCTAGGGTGAATAACTCTGCGCTGCTTGCTCGAAACGGGCTGAAATTTGGTGTGGGTGCGTGGCTGTCTCCCCTTTACTACCTGTGAAATGCCCGAGTCTCTACGACGTTCAGAAAAAAAGTTATTCCAAAATATCGTGTACTTTTTTGCTTGAGATTTGGTGGTTTGACCCCTTCCGGAGGTCGTAGAAGCTCGGGGATGGTACCAATGGATCGGGCATCCCCACATTAGTTCAGATGGAACCAACTTCCAAGTCTCTATGACCTTCAGAACAAAAGTTATTCAAGAAAATCTTCAATTCTCAATGGGATTTCCTCCCCAACCCTAACCCTAACCCTGGCTGCAACCCTAACCCTAATTGCAGCCCTAACCCTAACCCTAACCCTCATTTCTGCCCTCACCCTATTCACCCTAGGGTGAATAACTCTGCGCTGCTTGCTCGAAACGGGCTGAAATTTGGTGTGGGTGCGTGGCTGTCTCCCCTTTACTACCTGTGAAATGCCCGAGTCTCTACGACGTTCAGAAAAAAAGTTATTCCAAAATATCGTGTACTTTTTTGCTTGAGATTTGGTGGTTTGACCCCTTCCGGAGGTCGTAGAAGCTCGGGGATGGTACCAATGGATCGGGCATCCCCACATTAGTTCAGATGGAACCAACTTCCAAGTCTCTATGACCTTCAGAACAAAAGTTATTCAAGAAAATCTTCAATTCTCAATGGGATTTCCTCCCCAACCCTAACCCTAACCCTGGCTGCAACCCTAACCCTAATTGCAGCCCTAACCCTAACCCTAACCCTCATTTCTGCCCTCACCCTATTCACCCTAGGGTGAATAACTCTGCGCTGCTTGCTCGAAACGGGCTGAAATTTGGTGTGGGTGCGTGGCTGTCTCCCCTTTACTACGTGTGAAATGCCCGAGTCTCTACGACGTTCAGAAAAAAAGTTATTCCAAAATATCGTGTACTTTTTTGCTTGAGATTTGGTGGTTTGACCCCTTCCGGAGGTCGTAGAAGCTCGGGGATGGTACCAATGGATCGGGCATCCCCACATTAGTTCAGTTGGAACCAACTTCCAAGTCTCTATGACCTTCAGAACAAAAGTTATTCAAGAAAATCTTCAATTCTCAATGGGATTTCCTCCCCAACCCTAACCCTAACCCTGGCTGCAACCCTAACCCTAATTGCAGCCCTAACCCTAACCCTAACCCTCATTTCTGCCCTCACCCTATTCACCCTAGGGTGAATAACTCTGCGCTGCTTGCTCGAAACGGGCTGAAATTTGGTGTGGGTGCGTGGCTGTCTCCCCTTTACTACGTGTGAAATGCCCGAGTCTCTACGACGTTCAGAAAAAAAGTTATTCCAAAATATCGTGTACTTTTTTGCTTGAGATTTGGTGGTTTGACCCCTTCCGGAGGTCGTAGAAGCTCGGGGATGGTACCAATGGATCGGGCATCCCCACATTAGTTCAGATGGAACCAACTTCCAAGTCTCTATGACCTTCAGAACAAAAGTTATTCAAGAAAATCTTCAATTCTCAATGGGATTTCCTCCCCAACCCTAACCCTAACCCTGGCTGCAACCCTAACCCTAATTGCAGCCCTAACCCTAACCCTAACCTTCATTTCTGCCCTCACCCTATTCACCCTAGGGTGAATAACTCTGCGCTGCTTGCTCGAAACGGGCTGAAATTTGGTGTGGGTGCGTGGCTGTCTCCCCTTTACTACGTGTGAAATGCCCGAGTCTCTACGACGTTCAGAAAAAAAGTTATTCCAAAATATCGTGTACTTTTTTGCTTGAGATTTGGTGGTTTGACCCCTTCCGGAGGTCGTAGAAGCTCGGGGATGGTACCAATGGATCGGGCATCCCCACATTAGTTCAGATGGAACCAACTTCCAAGTCTCTATGACCTTCAGAACAAAAGTTATTCAAGAAAATCTTCAATTCTCAATGGGATTTCCTCCCCAACCCTAACCCTAACCCTGGCTGCAACCCTAACCCTAATTGCAGCCCTAACCCTAACCCTAACCTTCATTTCTGCCCTCACCCTATTCACCCTAGGGTGAATAACTCTGCGCTGCTTGCTCGAAACGGGCTGAAATTTGGTGTGGGTGCGTGGCTGTCTCCCCTTTACTACGTGTGAAATGCCCGAGTCTCTACGACCTTCAGAAAAAAAGTTATTTCAAAATATCGTGTACTTTTTTGCTTGAGATTTGGTGGTTTGACCCCTTCCGGAGGTCGTAGAAGCTCGGGGATGGTACCAATGGATCGGGCATCCCCACATTAGTTCAGATGGAACCAACTTCCAAGTCTCTATGACCTTCAGAACAAAAGTTATTCAAGAAAATCTTCAATTCTCAATGGGATTTCCTCCCCAACCCTAACCCTAACCCTGGCTGCAACCCTAACCCTAATTGCAGCCCTAACCCTAACCCTAACCCTCATTTCTGCCCTCACCCTATTCACCCTAGGGTGAATAACTCTGCGCTGCTTGCTCGAAACGGGCTGAAATTTGGTGTGGGTGCGTGGCTGTCTCCCCTTTACTAAGTGTGAAATGCCCGCGTCTCTACGACGTTCAGAAAAAAAGTTATTCCAAAATATCGTGTACTTTTTTGCTTGAGATTTGGTGGTTTGACCCCTTCCGGAGGTCGTAGAAGCTCGGGGATGGTACCAATGGATCGGGCATCCCCATATTAGTTCAGATGGAACCAACTTCCAAGTCTCTATGACCTTCAGAACAAAAGTTATTCAAGAAAATCTTCAATTCTCAATGGGATTTCCTCCCCAACCCTAACCCTAACCCTGGCTGCAACCCTAACCCTAATTGCAGCCCTAACCCTAACCCTAACCCTCATTTCTGCCCTCACCCTATTCACCCTAGGGTGAATAACTCTGCGCTGCTTGCTCGAAACGGGCTGAAATTTGGTGTGGGTGCGTGGCTGTCTCCCCTTTACTAAGTGTGAAATGCCCGCGTCTCTACGACGTTCAGAAAAAAAGTTATTCCAAAATATCGTGTACTTTTTTGCTTGAGATTTGGTGGTTTGACCCCTTCCGGAGGTCGTAGAAGCTCGGGGATGGTACCAATGGATCGGGCATCCCCACATTAGTTCAGATGGAACCAACTTCCAAGTCTCTATGACCTTCAGAACAAAAGTTATTCAAGAAAATCTTCAATTCTCAATGGGATTTCCTCCCCAACCCTAACCCTAACCCTGGCTGCAACCCTAACCCTAATTGCAGCCCTAACCCTAACCCTAACCCTCATTTCTGCCCTCACCCTATTCACCCTAGGGTGAATAACTCTGCGCTGCTTGCTCGAAACGGGCTGAAATTTGGTGTGGGTGCGTGGCTGTCTCCCCTTTACTACGTGTGAAATGCCCGAGTCTCTACGACGTTCAGAAAAAAAGTTATTCCAAAATATCGTGTACTTTTTTGCTTGAGATTTGGTGGTTTGACCCCTTCCGGAGGTCGTAGAAGCTCGGGGATGGTACCAATGGATCGGGCATCCCCACATTAGTTCAGATGGAACCAACTTCCAAGTCTCTATGACCTTCAGAACAAAAGTTATTCAAGAAAATCTTCAATTCTCAATGGGATTTCCTCCCCAACCCTAACCCTAACCCTGGCTGCAACCCTAACCCTAATTGCAGCCCTAACCCTAACCCTAACCTTCATTTCTGCCCTCACCCTATTCACCCTAGGGTGAATAACTCTGCGCTGCTTGCTCGAAACGGGCTGAAATTTGGTGTGGGTGCGTGGCTGTCTCCCCTTTACTACGTGTGAAATGCCCGAGTCTCTACGACGTTCAGAAAAAAAGTTATTCCAAAATATCGTGTACTTTTTTGCTTGAGATTTGGTGGTTTGACCCCTTCCGGAGGTCGTAGAAGCTCGGGGATGGTACCAATGGATCGGGCATCCCCACATTAGTTCAGATGGAACCAACTTCCAAGTCTCTATGACCTTCAGAACAAAAGTTATTCAAGAAAATCTTCAATTCTCAATGGGATTTCCTCCCCAACCCTAACCCTAACCCTGGCTGCAACCCTAACCCTAATTGCAGCCCTAACCCTAACCCTAACCTTCATTTCTGCCCTCACCCTATTCACCCTAGGGTGAATAACTCTGCGCTGCTTGCTCGAAACGGGCTGAAATTTGGTGTGGGTGCGTGGCTGTCTCCCCTTTACTACGTGTGAAATGCCCGAGTCTCTACGACCTTCAGAAAAAAAGTTATTTCAAAATATCGTGTACTTTTTTGCTTGAGATTTGGTGGTTTGACCCCTTCCGGAGGTCGTAGAAGCTCGGGGATGGTACCAATGGATCGGGCATCCCCACATTAGTTCAGATGGAACCAACTTCCAAGTCTCTATGACCTTCAGAACAAAAGTTATTCAAGAAAATCTTCAATTCTCAATGGGATTTCCTCCCCAACCCTAACCCTAACCCTGGCTGCAACCCTAACCCTAATTGCAGCCCTAACCCTAACCCTAACCCTCATTTCTGCCCTCACCCTATTCACCCTAGGGTGAATAACTCTGCGCTGCTTGCTCGAAACGGGCTGAAATTTGGTGTGGGTGCGTGGCTGTCTCCCCTTTACTAAGTGTGAAATGCCCGCGTCTCTACGACGTTCAGAAAAAAAGTTATTCCAAAATATCGTGTACTTTTTTGCTTGAGATTTGGTGGTTTGACCCCTTCCGGAGGTCGTAGAAGCTCGGGGATGGTACCAATGGATCGGGCATCCCCATATTAGTTCAGATGGAACCAACTTCCAAGTCTCTATGACCTTCAGAACAAAAGTTATTCAAGAAAATCTTCAATTCTCAATGGGATTTCCTCCCCAACCCTAACCCTAACCCTGGCTGCAACCCTAACCCTAATTGCAGCCCTAACCCTAACCCTAACCCTCATTTCTGCCCTCACCCTATTCACCCTAGGGTGAATAACTCTGCGCTGCTTGCTCGAAACGGGCTGAAATTTGGTGTGGGTGCGTGGCTGTCTCCCCTTTACTAAGTGTGAAATGCCCGCGTCTCTACGACGTTCAGAAAAAAAGTTATTCCAAAATATCGTGTACTTTTTTGCTTGAGATTTGGTGGTTTGACCCCTTCCGGAGGTCGTAGAAGCTCGGGGATGGTACCAATGGATCGGGCATCCCCATATTAGTTCAGATGGAACCAACTTCCAAGTCTCTATGACCTTCAGAACAAAAGTTATTCAAGAAAATCTTCAATTCTCAATGGGATTTCCTCCCCAACCCTAACCCTAACCCTGGCTGCAACCCTAACCCTAATTGCAGCCCTAACCCTAACCCTAACCCTCATTTCTGCCCTCACCCTATTCACCCTAGGGTGAATAACTCTGCGCTGCTTGCTCGAAACGGGCTGAAATTTGGTGTGGGTGCGTGGCTGTCTCCCCTTTACTACGTGTGAAATGCCCGAGTCTCTACGACGTTCAGAAAAAAAGTTATTCCAAAATATCGTGTACTTTTTTGCTTGAGATTTGGTGGTTTGACCCCTTCCGGAGGTCGTAGAAGCTCGGGGATGGTACCAATGGATCGGGCATCCCCACATTAGTTCAGATGGAACCAACTTCCAAGTCTCTATGACCTTCAGAACAAAAGTTATTCAAGAAAATCTTCAATTCTCAATGGGATTTCCTCCCCAACCCTAACCCTAACCCTGGCTGCAACCCTAACCCTAATTGCAGCCCTAACCCTAACCCTAACCCTCATTTCTGCCCTCACCCTATTCACCCTAGGGTGAATAACTCTGCGCTGCTTGCTCGAAACGGGCTGAAATTTGGTGTGGGTGCGTGGCTGTCTCCCCTTTACTAAGTGTGAAATGCCCGCGTCTCTACGACTTTCATAAAAAAAGTTATTCCAAAATATCGTGTACTTTTTTGCTTGAGATTTGGTGGTTTGACCCCTTCCGGAGGTCGTAGAAGCTCGGGGATGGTACCAATGGATCGGGCATCCCCACATTAGTTCAGATGGAACCAACTTCCAAGTCTCTATGACCTTCAGAACAAAAGTTATTCAAGAAAATCTTCAATTCTCAATGGGATTTCCTCCCCAACCCTAACCCTAACCCTGGCTGCAACCCTAACCCTAATTGCAGCCCTAACCCTAACCCTAACCCTCATTTCTGCCCTCACCCTATTCACCCTAGGGTGAATAACTCTGCGCTGCTTGCTCGAAACGGGCTGAAATTTGGTGTGGGTGCGTGGCTGTCTCCCCTTTACTACGTGTGAAATGCCCGAGTCTCTACGACGTTCAGAAAAAAAGTTATTCCAAAATATCGTGTACTTTTTTGCTTGAGATTTGGTGGTTTGACCCCTTCCGGAGGTCGTAGAAGCTCGGGGATGGTACCAATGGATCGGGCATCCCCACATTAGTTCAGATGGAACCAACTTCCAAGTCTCTATGACCTTCAGAACAAAAGTTATTCAAGAAAATCTTCAATTCTCAATGGGATTTCCTCCCCAACCCTAACCCTAACCCTGGCTGCAACCCTAACCCTAATTGCAGCCCTAACCCTAACCCTAACCCTCATTTCTGCCCTCACCCTATTCACCCTAGGGTGAATAACTCTGCGCTGCTTGCTCGAAACGGGCTGAAATTTGGTGTGGGTGCGTGGCTGTCTCCCCTTTACTACGTGTGAAATGCCCGAGTCTCTACGACGTTCAGAAAAAAAGTTATTCCAAAATATCGTGTACTTTTTTGCTTGAGATTTGGTGGTTTGACCCCTTCCGGAGGTCGTAGAAGCTCGGGGATGGTACCAATGGATCGGGTATCCCCACATTAGTTCAGATGGAACCAACTTCCAAGTCTCTATGACCTTCAGAACAAAAGTTATTCAAGAAAATCTTCAATTCTCAATGGGATTTCCTCCCCAACCCTAACCCTAACCCTGGCTGCAACCCTAACCCTAATTGCAGCCCTAACCCTAACCCTAACCCTCATTTCTGCCCTCACCCTATTCACCCTAGGGTGAATAACTCTGCGCTGCTTGCTCGAAACGGGCTGAAATTTGGTGTGGGTGCGTGGCTGTCTCCCCTTTACTACCTGTGAAATGCCCGAGTCTCTACGACGTTCAGAAAAAAAGTTATTCCAAAATATCGTGTACTTTTTTGCTTGAGATTTGGTGGTTTGACCCCTTCCGGAGGTCGTAGAAGCTCGGGGATGGTACCAATGGATCGGGCATCCCCACATTAGTTCAGATGGAACCAACTTCCAAGTCTCTATGACCTTCAGAACAAAAGTTATTCAAGAAAATCTTCAATTCTCAATGGGATTTCCTCCCCAACCCTAACCCTAACCCTGGCTGCAACCCTAACCCTAATTGCAGCCCTAACCCTAACCCTAACCCTCATTTCTGCCCTCACCCTATTCACCCTAGGGTGAATAACTCTGCGCTGCTTGCTCGAAACGGGCTGAAATTTGGTGTGGGTGCGTGGCTGTCTCCCCTTTACTACGTGTGAAATGCCCGAGTCTCTACGACGTTCAGAAAAAAAGTTATTCCAAAATATCGTGTACTTTTTTGCTTGAGATTTGGTGGTTTGACCCCTTCCGGAGGTCGTAGAAGCTCGGGGATGGTACCAATGGATCGGGCATCCCCACATTAGTTCAGTTGGAACCAACTTCCAAGTCTCTATGACCTTCAGAACAAAAGTTATTCAAGAAAATCTTCAATTCTCAATGGGATTTCCTCCCCAACCCTAACCCTAACCCTGGCTGCAACCCTAACCCTAATTGCAGCCCTAACCCTAACCCTAACCCTCATTTCTGCCCTCACCCTATTCACCCTAGGGTGAATAACTCTGCGCTGCTTGCTCGAAACGGGCTGAAATTTGGTGTGGGTGCGTGGCTGTCTCCCCTTTACTAAGTGTGAAATGCCCGCGTCTCTACGACGTTCAGAAAAAAAGTTATTCCAAAATATCGTGTACTTTTTTGCTTGAGATTTGGTGGTTTGACCCCTTCCGGAGGTCGTAGAAGCTCGGGGATGGTACCAATGGATCGGGCATCCCCATATTAGTTCAGATGGAACCAACTTCCAAGTCTCTATGACCTTCAGAACAAAAGTTATTCAAGAAAATCTTCAATTCTCAATGGGATTTCCTCCCCAACCCTAACCCTAACCCTGGCTGCAACCCTAACCCTAATTGCAGCCCTAACCCTAACCCTAACCCTCATTTCTGCCCTCACCCTATTCACCCTAGGGTGAATAACTCTGCGCTGCTTGCTCGAAACGGGCTGAAATTTGGTGTGGGTGCGTGGCTGTCTCCCCTTTACTAAGTGTGAAATGCCCGCGTCTCTACGACGTTCAGAAAAAAAGTTATTCCAAAATATCGTGTACTTTTTTGCTTGAGATTTGGTGGTTTGACCCCTTCCGGAGGTCGTAGAAGCTCGGGGATGGTACCAATGGATCGGGCATCCCCACATTAGTTCAGATGGAACCAACTTCCAAGTCTCTATGACCTTCAGAACAAAAGTTATTCAAGAAAATCTTCAATTCTCAATGGGATTTCCTCCCCAACCCTAACCCTAACCCTGGCTGCAACCCTAACCCTAATTGCAGCCCTAACCCTAACCCTAACCCTCATTTCTGCCCTCACCCTATTCACCCTAGGGTGAATAACTCTGCGCTGCTTGCTCGAAACGGGCTGAAATTTGGTGTGGGTGCGTGGCTGTCTCCCCTTTACTACGTGTGAAATGCCCGAGTCTCTACGACGTTCAGAAAAAAAGTTATTCCAAAATATCGTGTACTTTTTTGCTTGAGATTTGGTGGTTTGACCCCTTCCGGAGGTCGTAGAAGCTCGGGGATGGTACCAATGGATCGGGCATCCCCACATTAGTTCAGATGGAACCAACTTCCAAGTCTCTATGACCTTCAGAACAAAAGTTATTCAAGAAAATCTTCAATTCTCAATGGGATTTCCTCCCCAACCCTAACCCTAACCCTGGCTGCAACCCTAACCCTAATTGCAGCCCTAACCCTAACCCTAACCTTCATTTCTGCCCTCACCCTATTCACCCTAGGGTGAATAACTCTGCGCTGCTTGCTCGAAACGGGCTGAAATTTGGTGTGGGTGCGTGGCTGTCTCCCCTTTACTACGTGTGAAATGCCCGAGTCTCTACGACCTTCAGAAAAAAAGTTATTTCAAAATATCGTGTACTTTTTTGCTTGAGATTTGGTGGTTTGACCCCTTCCGGAGGTCGTAGAAGCTCGGGGATGGTACCAATGGATCGGGCATCCCCACATTAGTTCAGATGGAACCAACTTCCAAGTCTCTATGACCTTCAGAACAAAAGTTATTCAAGAAAATCTTCAATTCTCAATGGGATTTCCTCCCCAACCCTAACCCTAACCCTGGCTGCAACCCTAACCCTAATTGCAGCCCTAACCCTAACCCTAACCCTCATTTCTGCCCTCACCCTATTCACCCTAGGGTGAATAACTCTGCGCTGCTTGCTCGAAACGGGCTGAAATTTGGTGTGGGTGCGTGGCTGTCTCCCCTTTACTAAGTGTGAAATGCCCGCGTCTCTACGACGTTCAGAAAAAAAGTTATTCCAAAATATCGTGTACTTTTTTGCTTGAGATTTGGTGGTTTGACCCCTTCCGGAGGTCGTAGAAGCTCGGGGATGGTACCAATGGATCGGGCATCCCCATATTAGTTCAGATGGAACCAACTTCCAAGTCTCTATGACCTTCAGAACAAAAGTTATTCAAGAAAATCTTCAATTCTCAATGGGATTTCCTCCCCAACCCTAACCCTAACCCTGGCTGCAACCCTAACCCTAATTGCAGCCCTAACCCTAACCCTAACCCTCATTTCTGCCCTCACCCTATTCACCCTAGGGTGAATAACTCTGCGCTGCTTGCTCGAAACGGGCTGAAATTTGGTGTGGGTGCGTGGCTGTCTCCCCTTTACTAAGTGTGAAATGCCCGCGTCTCTACGACGTTCAGAAAAAAAGTTATTCCAAAATATCGTGTACTTTTTTGCTTGAGATTTGGTGGTTTGACCCCTTCCGGAGGTCGTAGAAGCTCGGGGATGGTACCAATGGATCGGGCATCCCCATATTAGTTCAGATGGAACCAACTTCCAAGTCTCTATGACCTTCAGAACAAAAGTTATTCAAGAAAATCTTCAATTCTCAATGGGATTTCCTCCCCAACCCTAACCCTAACCCTGGCTGCAACCCTAACCCTAATTGCAGCCCTAACCCTAACCCTAACCCTCATTTCTGCCCTCACCCTATTCACCCTAGGGTGAATAACTCTGCGCTGCTTGCTCGAAACGGGCTGAAATTTGGTGTGGGTGCGTGGCTGTCTCCCCTTTACTACGTGTGAAATGCCCGAGTCTCTACGACGTTCAGAAAAAAAGTTATTCCAAAATATCGTGTACTTTTTTGCTTGAGATTTGGTGGTTTGACCCCTTCCGGAGGTCGTAGAAGCTCGGGGATGGTACCAATGGATCGGGCATCCCCACATTAGTTCAGATGGAACCAACTTCCAAGTCTCTATGACCTTCAGAACAAAAGTTATTCAAGAAAATCTTCAATTCTCAATGGGATTTCCTCCCCAACCCTAACCCTAACCCTGGCTGCAACCCTAACCCTAATTGCAGCCCTAACCCTAACCCTAACCCTCATTTCTGCCCTCACCCTATTCACCCTAGGGTGAATAACTCTGCGCTGCTTGCTCGAAACGGGCTGAAATTTGGTGTGGGTGCGTGGCTGTCTCCCCTTTACTAAGTGTGAAATGCCCGCGTCTCTACGACTTTCATAAAAAAAGTTATTCCAAAATATCGTGTACTTTTTTGCTTGAGATTTGGTGGTTTGACCCCTTCCGGAGGTCGTAGAAGCTCGGGGATGGTACCAATGGATCGGGCATCCCCACATTAGTTCAGATGGAACCAACTTCCAAGTCTCTATGACCTTCAGAACAAAAGTTATTCAAGAAAATCTTCAATTCTCAATGGGATTTCCTCCCCAACCCTAACCCTAACCCTGGCTGCAACCCTAACCCTAATTGCAGCCCTAACCCTAACCCTAACCCTCATTTCTGCCCTCACCCTATTCACCCTAGGGTGAATAACTCTGCGCTGCTTGCTCGAAACGGGCTGAAATTTGGTGTGGGTGCGTGGCTGTCTCCCCTTTACTACCTGTGAAATGCCCGAGTCTCTACGACGTTCAGAAAAAAAGTTATTCCAAAATATCGTGTACTTTTTTGCTTGAGATTTGGTGGTTTGACCCCTTCCGGAGGTCGTAGAAGCTCGGGGATGGTACCAATGGATCGGGCATCCCCACATTAGTTCAGATGGAACCAACTTCCAAGTCTCTATGACCTTCAGAACAAAAGTTATTCAAGAAAATCTTCAATTCTCAATGGGATTTCCTCCCCAACCCTAACCCTAACCCTGGCTGCAACCCTAACCCTAATTGCAGCCCTAACCCTAACCCTAACCCTCATTTCTGCCCTCACCCTATTCACCCTAGGGTGAATAACTCTGCGCTGCTTGCTCGAAACGGGCTGAAATTTGGTGTGGGTGCGTGGCTGTCTCCCCTTTACTACGTGTGAAATGCCCGCGTCTCTACGACGTTCAGAAAAAAAGTTATTCCAAAATATCGTGTACTTTTTTGCTTGAGATTTGGTGGTTTGACCCCTTCCGGAGGTCGTAGAAGCTCGGGGATGGTACCAATGGATCGGGCATCCCCATATTAGTTCAGATGGAACCAACTTCCAAGTCTCTATGACCTTCAGAACAAAAGTTATTCAAGAAAATCTTCAATTCTCAATGGGATTTCCTCCCCAACCCTAACCCTAACCCTGGCTGCAACCCTAACCCTAATTGCAGCCCTAACCCTAACCCTAACCCTCATTTCTGCCCTCACCCTATTCACCCTAGGGTGAATAACTCTGCGCTGCTTGCTCGAAACGGGCTGAAATTTGGTGTGGGTGCGTGGCTGTCTCCCCTTTACTAAGTGTGAAATGCCCGCGTCTCTACGACGTTCAGAAAAAAAGTTATTCCAAAATATCGTGTACTTTTTTGCTTGAGATTTGGTGGTTTGACCCCTTCCGGAGGTCGTAGAAGCTCGGGGATGGTACCAATGGATCGGGCATCCCCACATTAGTTCAGATGGAACCAACTTCCAAGTCTCTATGACCTTCAGAACAAAAGTTATTCAAGAAAATCTTCAATTCTCAATGGGATTTCCTCCCCAACCCTAACCCTAACCCTGGCTGCAACCCTAACCCTAATTGCAGCCCTAACCCTAACCCTAACCCTCATTTCTGCCCTCACCCTATTCACCCTAGGGTGAATAACTCTGCGCTGCTTGCTCGAAACGGGCTGAAATTTGGTGTGGGTGCGTGGCTGTCTCCCCTTTACTACGTGTGAAATGCCCGAGTCTCTACGACGTTCAGAAAAAAAGTTATTCCAAAATATCGTGTACTTTTTTGCTTGAGATTTGGTGGTTTGACCCCTTCCGGAGGTCGTAGAAGCTCGGGGATGGTACCAATGGATCGGGCATCCCCATATTAGTTCAGATGGAACCAACTTCCAAGTCTCTATGACCTTCAGAACAAAAGTTATTCAAGAAAATCTTCAATTCTCAATGGGATTTCCTCCCCAACCCTAACCCTAACCCTGGCTGCAACCCTAACCCTAATTGCAGCCCTAACCCTAACCCTAACCCTCATTTCTGCCCTCACCCTATTCACCCTAGGGTGAATAACTCTGCGCTGCTTGCTCGAAACGGGCTGAAATTTGGTGTGGGTGCGTGGCTGTCTCCCCTTTACTAAGTGTGAAATGCCCGCGTCTCTACGACGTTCAGAAAAAAAGTTATTCCAAAATATCGTGTACTTTTTTGCTTGAGATTTGGTGGTTTGACCCCTTCCGGAGGTCGTAGAAGCTCGGGGATGGTACCAATGGATCGGGCATCCCCATATTAGTTCAGATGGAACCAACTTCCAAGTCTCTATGACCTTCAGAACAAAAGTTATTCAAGAAAATCTTCAATTCTCAATGGGATTTCCTCCCCAACCCTAACCCTAACCCTGGCTGCAACCCTAACCCTAATTGCAGCCCTAACCCTAACCCTAACCCTCATTTCTGCCCTCACCCTATTCACCCTAGGGTGAATAACTCTGCGCTGCTTGCTCGAAACGGGCTGAAATTTGGTGTGGGTGCGTGGCTGTCTCCCCTTTACTACGTGTGAAATGCCCGAGTCTCTACGACGTTCAGAAAAAAAGTTATTCCAAAATATCGTGTACTTTTTTGCTTGAGATTTGGTGGTTTGACCCCTTCCGGAGGTCGTAGAAGCTCGGGGATGGTACCAATGGATCGGGCATCCCCACATTAGTTCAGATGGAACCAACTTCCAAGTCTCTATGACCTTCAGAACAAAAGTTATTCAAGAAAATCTTCAATTCTCAATGGGATTTCCTCCCCAACCCTAACCCTAACCCTGGCTGCAACCCTAACCCTAATTGCAGCCCTAACCCTAACCCTAACCCTCATTTCTGCCCTCACCCTATTCACCCTAGGGTGAATAACTCTGCGCTGCTTGCTCGAAACGGGCTGAAATTTGGTGTGGGTGCGTGGCTGTCTCCCCTTTACTAAGTGTGAAATGCCCGCGTCTCTACGACTTTCATAAAAAAAGTTATTCCAAAATATCGTGTACTTTTTTGCTTGAGATTTGGTGGTTTGACCCCTTCCGGAGGTCGTAGAAGCTCGGGGATGGTACCAATGGATCGGGCATCCCCACATTAGTTCAGATGGAACCAACTTCCAAGTCTCTATGACCTTCAGAACAAAAGTTATTCAAGAAAATCTTCAATTCTCAATGGGATTTCCTCCCCAACCCTAACCCTAACCCTGGCTGCAACCCTAACCCTAATTGCAGCCCTAACCCTAACCCTAACCCTCATTTCTGCCCTCACCCTATTCACCCTAGGGTGAATAACTCTGCGCTGCTTGCTCGAAACGGGCTGAAATTTGGTGTGGGTGCGTGGCTGTCTCCCCTTTACTACGTGTGAAATGCCCGAGTCTCTACGACGTTCAGAAAAAAAGTTATTCCAAAATATCGTGTACTTTTTTGCTTGAGATTTGGTGGTTTGACCCCTTCCGGAGGTCGTAGAAGCTCGGGGATGGTACCAATGGATCGGGCATCCCCACATTAGTTCAGATGGAACCAACTTCCAAGTCTCTATGACCTTCAGAACAAAAGTTATTCAAGAAAATCTTCAATTCTCAATGGGATTTCCTCCCCAACCCTAACCCTAACCCTGGCTGCAACCCTAACCCTAATTGCAGCCCTAACCCTAACCCTAACCCTCATTTCTGCCCTCACCCTATTCACCCTAGGGTGAATAACTCTGCGCTGCTTGCTCGAAACGGGCTGAAATTTGGTGTGGGTGCGTGGCTGTCTCCCCTTTACTACGTGTGAAATGCCCGAGTCTCTACGACGTTCAGAAAAAAAGTTATTCCAAAATATCGTGTACTTTTTTGCTTGAGATTTGGTGGTTTGACCCCTTCCGGAGGTCGTAGAAGCTC
The DNA here is from genome assembly GCF_024713975.1 of Paralichthys olivaceus. NCBI lineage: Eukaryota > Metazoa > Chordata > Actinopteri > Pleuronectiformes > Paralichthyidae > Paralichthys > Paralichthys olivaceus. Next base: position 1,045,320 of record NC_091097.1, on the reverse strand, counting down.
GGGGATGGTACCAATGGATCGGGCATCCCCACATTAGTTCAGATGGAACCAACTTCCAAGTCTCTATGACCTTCAGAACAAAAGTTATTCAAGAAAATCTTCAATTCTCAATGGGATTTCCTCCCCAACCCTAACCCTAACCCTGGCTGCAACCCTAACCCTAATTGCAGCCCTAACCCTAACCCTAACCCTCATTTCTGCCCTCACCCTATTCACCCTAGGGTGAATAACTCTGCGCTGCTTGCTCGAAACGGGCTGAAATTTGGTGTGGGTGCGTGGCTGTCTCCCCTTTACTACCTGTGAAATGCCCGAGTCTCTACGACGTTCAGAAAAAAAGTTATTCCAAAATATCGTGTACTTTTTTGCTTGAGATTTGGTGGTTTGACCCCTTCCGGAGGTCGTAGAAGCTCGGGGATGGTACCAATGGATCGGGCATCCCCACATTAGTTCAGATGGAACCAACTTCCAAGTCTCTATGACCTTCAGAACAAAAGTTATTCAAGAAAATCTTCAATTCTCAATGGGATTTCCTCCCCAACCCTAACCCTAACCCTGGCTGCAACCCTAACCCTAATTGCAGCCCTAACCCTAACCCTAACCCTCATTTCTGCCCTCACCCTATTCACCCTAGGGTGAATAACTCTGCGCTGCTTGCTCGAAACGGGCTGAAATTTGGTGTGGGTGCGTGGCTGTCTCCCCTTTACTACGTGTGAAATGCCCGAGTCTCTACGACGTTCAGAAAAAAAGTTATTCCAAAATATCGTGTACTTTTTTGCTTGAGATTTGGTGGTTTGACCCCTTCCGGAGGTCGTAGAAGCTCGGGGATGGTACCAATGGATCGGGCATCCCCACATTAGTTCAGTTGGAACCAACTTCCAAGTCTCTATGACCTTCAGAACAAAAGTTATTCAAGAAAATCTTCAATTCTCAATGGGATTTCCTCCCCAACCCTAACCCTAACCCTGGCTGCAACCCTAACCCTAATTGCAGCCCTAACCCTAACCCTAACCCTCATTTCTGCCCTCACCCTATTCACCCTAGGGTGAATAACTCTGCGCTGCTTGCTCGAAACGGGCTGAAATTTGGTGTGGGTGCGTGGCTGTCTCCCCTTTACTACATGTGAAATGCCCGAGTCTCTACGACGTTCAGAAAAAAAGTTATTCCAAAATATCGTGTACTTTTTTGCTTGAGATTTGGTGGTTTGACCCCTTCCGGAGGTCGTAGAAGCTCGGGGATGGTACCAATGGATCGGGCATCCCCACATTAGTTCAGATGGAACCAACTTCCAAGTCTCTATGACCTTCAGAACAAAAGTTATTCAAGAAAATCTTCAATTCTCAATGGGATTTCCTCCCCAACCCTAACCCTAACCCTGGCTGCAACCCTAACCCTAATTGCAGCCCTAACCCTAACCCTAACCTTCATTTCTGCCCTCACCCTATTCACCCTAGGGTGAATAACTCTGCGCTGCTTGCTCGAAACGGGCTGAAATTTGGTGTGGGTGCGTGGCTGTCTCCCCTTTACTACCTGTGAAATGCCCGAGTCTCTACGACGTTCAGAAAAAAAGTTATTCCAAAATATCGTGTACTTTTTTGCTTGAGATTTGGTGGTTTGACCCCTTCCGGAGGTCGTAGAAGCTCGGGGATGGTACCAATGGATCGGGCATCCCCATATTAGTTCAGATGGAACCAACTTCCAAGTCTCTATGACCTTCAGAACAAAAGTTATTCAAGAAAATCTTCAATTCTCAATGGGATTTCCTCCCCAACCCTAACCCTAACCCTGGCTGCAACCCTAACCCTAATTGCAGCCCTAACCCTAACCCTAACCCTCATTTCTGCCCTCACCCTATTCACCCTAGGGTGAATAACTCTGCGCTGCTTGCTCGAAACGGACTGAAATTTGGTGTGGGTGCGTGGCTGTCTCCCCTTTACTAAGTGTGAAATGCCCGAGTCTCTACGACGTTCAGAAAAAAAGTTATTTCAAAATATCGTGTACTTTTTTGCTTGAGATTTGGTGGTTTGACCCCTTCCGGAGGACGTAGAAGCTCGGGGATGGTACCAATGGATCGGGCATCCCCACATTAGTTCAGATGGAACCAACTTCCAAGTCTCTATGACCTTCAGAACAAAAGTTATTCAAGAAAATCTTCAATTCTCAATGGGATTTCCTCCCCAACCCTAACCCTAACCCTGGCTGCAACCCTAACCCTAATTGCAGCCCTAACCCTAACCCTCATTTCTGCCCTCACCCTATTCACCCTAGGGTGAATAACTCTGCGCTGCTTGCTCGAAACGGGCTGAAATTTGGTGTGGGTGCGTGGCTGTCTCCCCTTTACTACGTGTGAAATGCCCGAGTCTCTACGACGTTCAGAAAAAAAGTTATTCCAAAATATCGTGTACTTTTTTGCTTGAGATTTGGTGGTTTGACCCCTTCCGGAGGTCGTAGAAGCTCGGGGATGGTACCAATGGATCGGGCATCCCCACATTAGTTCAGATGGAACCAACTTCCAAGTCTCTATGACCTTCAGAACAAAAGTTATTCAAGAAAATCTTCAATTCTCAATGGGATTTCCTCCCCAACCCTAACCCTAACCCTGGCTGCAACCCTAACCCTAATTGCAGCCCTAACCCTAACCCTAACCTTCATTTCTGCCCTCACCCTATTCACCCTAGGGTGAATAACTCTGCGCTGCTTGCTCGAAACGGGCTGAAATTTGGTGTGGGTGCGTGGCTGTCTCCCCTTTACTACGTGTGAAATGCCCGAGTCTCTACGACGTTCAGAAAAAAAGTTATTCCAAAATATCGTGTACTTTTTTGCTTGAGATTTGGTGGTTTGACCCCTTCCGGAGGTCGTAGAAGCTCGGGGATGGTACCAATGGATCGGGCATCCCCACATTAGTTCAGATGGAACCAACTTCCAAGTCTCTATGACCTTCAGAACAAAAGTTATTCAAGAAAATCTTCAATTCTCAATGGGATTTCCTCCCCAACCCTAACCCTAACCCTGGCTGCAACCCTAACCCTAATTGCAGCCCTAACCCTAACCCTAACCCTCATTTCTGCCCTCACCCTATTCACCCTAGGGTGAATAACTCTGCGCTGCTTGCTCGAAACGGGCTGAAATTTGGTGTGGGTGCGTGGCTGTCTCCCCTTTACTAAGTGTGAAATGCCCGCGTCTCTACGACTTTCATAAAAAAAGTTATTCCAAAATATCGTGTACTTTTTTGCTTGAGATTTGGTGGTTTGACCCCTTCCGGAGGTCGTAGAAGCTCGGGGATGGTACCAATGGATCGGGCATCCCCACATTAGTTCAGATGGAACCAACTTCCAAGTCTCTATGACCTTCAGAACAAAAGTTATTCAAGAAAATCTTCAATTCTCAATGGGATTTCCTCCCCAACCCTAACCCTAACCCTGGCTGCAACCCTAACCCTAATTGCAGCCCTAACCCTAACCCTAACCCTCATTTCTGCCCTCACCCTATTCACCCTAGGGTGAATAACTCTGCGCTGCTTGCTCGAAACGGGCTGAAATTTGGTGTGGGTGCGTGGCTGTCTCCCCTTTACTACGTGTGAAATGCCCGAGTCTCTACGACGTTCAGAAAAAAAGTTATTCCAAAATATCGTGTACTTTTTTGCTTGAGATTTGGTGGTTTGACCCCTTCCGGAGGTCGTAGAAGCTCGGGGATGGTACCAATGGATCGGGCATCCCCACATTAGTTCAGATGGAACCAACTTCCAAGTCTCTATGACCTTCAGAACAAAAGTTATTCAAGAAAATCTTCAATTCTCAATGGGATTTCCTCCCCAACCCTAACCCTAACCCTGGCTGCAACCCTAACCCTAATTGCAGCCCTAACCCTAACCCTAACCCTCATTTCTGCCCTCACCCTATTCACCCTAGGGTGAATAACTCTGCGCTGCTTGCTCGAAACGGGCTGAAATTTGGTGTGGGTGCGTGGCTGTCTCCCCTTTACTACGTGTGAAATGCCCGAGTCTCTACGACGTTCAGAAAAAAAGTTATTCCAAAATATCGTGTACTTTTTTGCTTGAGATTTGGTGGTTTGACCCCTTCCGGAGGTCGTAGAAGCTCGGGGATGGTACCAATGGATCGGGCATCCCCACATTAGTTCAGATGGAACCAACTTCCAAGTCTCTATGACCTTCAGAACAAAAGTTATTCAAGAAAATCTTCAATTCTCAATGGGATTTCCTCCCCAACCCTAACCCTAACCCTGGCTGCAACCCTAACCCTAATTGCAGCCCTAACCCTAACCCTAACCCTCATTTCTGCCCTCACCCTATTCACCCTAGGGTGAATAACTCTGCGCTGCTTGCTCGAAACGGGCTGAAATTTGGTGTGGGTGCGTGGCTGTCTCCCCTTTACTACCTGTGAAATGCCCGAGTCTCTACGACGTTCAGAAAAAAAGTTATTCCAAAATATCGTGTACTTTTTTGCTTGAGATTTGGTGGTTTGACCCCTTCCGGAGGTCGTAGAAGCTCGGGGATGGTACCAATGGATCGGGCATCCCCACATTAGTTCAGATGGAACCAACTTCCAAGTCTCTATGACCTTCAGAACAAAAGTTATTCAAGAAAATCTTCAATTCTCAATGGGATTTCCTCCCCAACCCTAACCCTAACCCTGGCTGCAACCCTAACCCTAATTGCAGCCCTAACCCTAACCCTAACCCTCATTTCTGCCCTCACCCTATTCACCCTAGGGTGAATAACTCTGCGCTGCTTGCTCGAAACGGGCTGAAATTTGGTGTGGGTGCGTGGCTGTCTCCCCTTTACTACGTGTGAAATGCCCGAGTCTCTACGACGTTCAGAAAAAAAGTTATTCCAAAATATCGTGTACTTTTTTGCTTGAGATTTGGTGGTTTGACCCCTTCCGGAGGTCGTAGAAGCTCGGGGATGGTACCAATGGATCGGGCATCCCCACATTAGTTCAGTTGGAACCAACTTCCAAGTCTCTATGACCTTCAGAACAAAAGTTATTCAAGAAAATCTTCAATTCTCAATGGGATTTCCTCCCCAACCCTAACCCTAACCCTGGCTGCAACCCTAACCCTAATTGCAGCCCTAACCCTAACCCTAACCCTCATTTCTGCCCTCACCCTATTCACCCTAGGGTGAATAACTCTGCGCTGCTTGCTCGAAACGGGCTGAAATTTGGTGTGGGTGCGTGGCTGTCTCCCCTTTACTACATGTGAAATGCCCGAGTCTCTACGACGTTCAGAAAAAAAGTTATTCCAAAATATCGTGTACTTTTTTGCTTGAGATTTGGTGGTTTGACCCCTTCCGGAGGTCGTAGAAGCTCGGGGATGGTACCAATGGATCGGGCATCCCCACATTAGTTCAGATGGAACCAACTTCCAAGTCTCTATGACCTTCAGAACAAAAGTTATTCAAGAAAATCTTCAATTCTCAATGGGATTTCCTCCCCAACCCTAACCCTAACCCTGGCTGCAACCCTAACCCTAATTGCAGCCCTAACCCTAACCCTAACCTTCATTTCTGCCCTCACCCTATTCACCCTAGGGTGAATAACTCTGCGCTGCTTGCTCGAAACGGGCTGAAATTTGGTGTGGGTGCGTGGCTGTCTCCCCTTTACTACCTGTGAAATGCCCGAGTCTCTACGACGTTCAGAAAAAAAGTTATTCCAAAATATCGTGTACTTTTTTGCTTGAGATTTGGTGGTTTGACCCCTTCCGGAGGTCGTAGAAGCTCGGGGATGGTACCAATGGATCGGGCATCCCCACATTAGTTCAGATGGAACCAACTTCCAAATCTCTATGACCTTCAGAACAAAAGTTATTCAAGAAAATCTTCAATTCTCAATGGGATTTCCTCCCCAACCCTAACCCTAACCCTGGCTGCAACCCTAACCCTAATTGCAGCCCTAACCCTAACCCTAACCCTCATTTCTGCCCTCACCCTATTCACCCTAGGGTGAATAACTCTGCGCTGCTTGCTCGAAACGGACTGAAATTTGGTGTGGGTGCGTGGCTGTCTCCCCTTTACTAAGTGTGAAATGCCCGAGTCTCTACGACGTTCAGAAAAAAAGTTATTTCAAAATATCGTGTACTTTTTTGCTTGAGATTTGGTGGTTTGACCCCTTCCGGAGGACGTAGAAGCTCGGGGATGGTACCAATGGATCGGGCATCCCCACATTAGTTCAGATGGAACCAACTTCCAAGTCTCTATGACCTTCAGAACAAAAGTTATTCAAGAAAATCTTCAATTCTCAATGGGATTTCCTCCCCAACCCTAACCCTAACCCTGGCTGCAACCCTAACCCTAATTGCAGCCCTAACCCTAACCCTCATTTCTGCCCTCACCCTATTCACCCTAGGGTGAATAACTCTGCGCTGCTTGCTCGAAACGGGCTGAAATTTGGTGTGGGTGCGTGGCTGTCTCCCCTTTACTACGTGTGAAATGCCCGAGTCTCTACGACGTTCAGAAAAAAAGTTATTCCAAAATATCGTGTACTTTTTTGCTTGAGATTTGGTGGTTTGACCCCTTCCGGAGGTCGTAGAAGCTCGGGGATGGTACCAATGGATCGGGCATCCCCACATTAGTTCAGATGGAACCAACTTCCAAGTCTCTATGACCTTCAGAACAAAAGTTATTCAAGAAAATCTTCAATTCTCAATGGGATTTCCTCCCCAACCCTAACCCTAACCCTGGCTTCAACCCTAACCCTAATTGCAGCCCTAACCCTAACCCTAACCTTCATTTCTGCCCTCACCCTATTCACCCTAGGGTGAATAACTCTGCGCTGCTTGCTCGAAACGGGCTGAAATTTGGTGTGGGTGCGTGGCTGTCTCCCCTTTACTACCTGTGAAATGCCCGAGTCTCTACGACGTTCAGAAAAAAAGTTATTCCAAAATATCGTGTACTTTTTTGCTTGAGATTTGGTGGTTTGACCCCTTCCGGAGGTCGTAGAAGCTCGGGGATGGTACCAATGGATCGGGCATCCCCACATTAGTTCAGATGGAACCAACTTCCAAGTCTCTATGACCTTCAGAACAAAAGTTATTCAAGAAAATCTTCAATTCTCAATGGGATTTCCTCCCCAACCCTAACCCTAACCCTGGCTGCAACCCTAACCCTAATTGCAGCCCTAACCCTAACCCTAACCCTCATTTCTGCCCTCACCCTATTCACCCTAGGGTGAATAACTCTGCGCTGCTTGCTCGAAACGGACTGAAATTTGGTGTGGGTGCGTGGCTGTCTCCCCTTTACTAAGTGTGAAATGCCCGAGTCTCTACGACGTTCAGAAAAAAAGTTATTCCAAAATATCGTGTACTTTTTTGCTTGAGATTTGGTGGTTTGACCCCTTCCGGAGGTCGTAGAAGCTCGGGGATGGTACCAATGGATCGGGCATCCCCACATTAGTTCAGATGGAACCAACTTCCAAGTCTCTATGACCTTCAGAACAAAAGTTATTCAAGAAAATCTTCAATTCTCAATGGGATTTCCTCCCCAACCCTAACCCTAACCCTGGCTGCAACCCTAACCCTAATTGCAGCCCTAACCCTAACCCTAACCCTCATTTCTGCCCTCACCCTATTCACCCTAGGGTGAATAACTCTGCGCTGCTTGCTCGAAACGGGCTGAAATTTGGTGTGGGTGCGTGGCTGTCTCCCCTTTACTAAGTGTGAAATGCCCGCGTCTCTACGACGTTCATAAAAAAAGTTATTCCAAAATATCGTGTACTTTTTTGCTTGAGATTTGGTGGTTTGACCCCTTCCGGAGGTCGTAGAAGCTCGGGGATGGTACCAATGGATCGGGCATCCCCACATTAGTTCAGATGGAACCAACTTCCAAGTCTCTATGACCTTCAGAACAAAAGTTATTCAAGAAAATCTTCAATTCTCAATGGGATTTCCTCCCCAACCCTAACCCTAACCCTGGCTGCAACCCTAACCCTAATTGCAGCCCTAACCCTAACCCTAACCCTCATTTCTGCCCTCACCCTATTCACCCTAGGGTGAATAACTCTGCGCTGCTTGCTCGAAACGGGCTGAAATTTGGTGTGGGTGCGTGGCTGTCTCCCCTTTACTAAGTGTGAAATGCCCGAGTCTCTACGACGTTCAGAAAAAAAGTTATTCCAAAATATCGTGTACTTTTTTGCTTGAGATTTGGTGGTTTGACCCCTTCCGGAGGTCGTAGAAGCTCGGGGATGGTACCAATGGATCGGGCATCCCCACATTAGTTCAGATGGAACCAACTTCCAAGTCTCTATGACCTTCAGAACAAAAGTTATTCAAGAAAATCTTCAATTCTCAATGGGATTTCCTCCCCAACCCTAACCCTAACCCTGGCTGCAACCCTAACCCTAATTGCAGCCCTAACCCTAACCCTAACCCTCATTTCTGCCCTCACCCTATTCACCCTAGGGTGAATAACTCTGCGCTGCTTGCTCGAAACGGGCTGAAATTTGGTGTGGGTGCGTGGCTGTCTCCCCTTTACTACGTGTGAAATGCCCGAGTCTCTACGACGTTCAGAAAAAAAGTTATTCCAAAATATCGTGTACTTTTTTGCTTGAGATTTGGTGGTTTGACCCCTTCCGGAGGTCGTAGAAGCTCGGGGATGGTACCAATGGATCGGGCATCCCCACATTAGTTCAGATGGAACCAACTTCCAAGTCTCTATGACCTTCAGAACAAAAGTTATTCAAGAAAATCTTCAATTCTCAATGGGATTTCCTCCCCAACCCTAACCCTAACCCTGGCTGCAACCCTAACCCTAATTGCAGCCCTAACCCTAACCCTAACCCTCATTTCTGCCCTCACCCTATTCACCCTAGGGTGAATAACTCTGCGCTGCTTGCTCGAAACGGGCTGAAATTTGGTGTGGGTGCGTGGCTGTCTCCCCTTTACTACCTGTGAAATGCCCGAGTCTCTACGACGTTCAGAAAAAAAGTTATTCCAAAATATCGTGTACTTTTTTGCTTGAGATTTGGTGGTTTGACCCCTTCCGGAGGTCGTAGAAGCTCGGGGATGGTACCAATGGATCGGGCATCCCCACATTAGTTCAGATGGAACCAACTTCCAAGTCTCTATGACCTTCAGAACAAAAGTTATTCAAGAAAATCTTCAATTCTCAATGGGATTTCCTCCCCAACCCTAACCCTAACCCTGGCTGCAACCCTAACCCTAATTGCAGCCCTAACCCTAACCCTAACCCTCATTTCTGCCCTCACCCTATTCACCCTAGGGTGAATAACTCTGCGCTGCTTGCTCGAAACGGGCTGAAATTTGGTGTGGGTGCGTGGCTGTCTCCCCTTTACTACCTGTGAAATGCCCGAGTCTCTACGACGTTCAGAAAAAAAGTTATTCCAAAATATCGTGTACTTTTTTGCTTGAGATTTGGTGGTTTGACCCCTTCCGGAGGTCGTAGAAGCTCGGGGATGGTACCAATGGATCGGGCATCCCCACATTAGTTCAGATGGAACCAACTTCCAAGTCTCTATGACCTTCAGAACAAAAGTTATTCAAGAAAATCTTCAATTCTCAATGGGATTTCCTCCCCAACCCTAACCCTAACCCTGGCTGCAACCCTAACCCTAATTGCAGCCCTAACCCTAACCCTAACCCTCATTTCTGCCCTCACCCTATTCACCCTAGGGTGAATAACTCTGCGCTGCTTGCTCGAAACGGGCTGAAATTTGGTGTGGGTGCGTGGCTGTCTCCCCTTTACTACGTGTGAAATGCCCGAGTCTCTACGACGTTCAGAAAAAAAGTTATTCCAAAATATCGTGTACTTTTTTGCTTGAGATTTGGTGGTTTGACCCCTTCCGGAGGTCGTAGAAGCTCGGGGATGGTACCAATGGATCGGGCATCCCCACATTAGTTCAGTTGGAACCAACTTCCAAGTCTCTATGACCTTCAGAACAAAAGTTATTCAAGAAAATCTTCAATTCTCAATGGGATTTCCTCCCCAACCCTAACCCTAACCCTGGCTGCAACCCTAACCCTAATTGCAGCCCTAACCCTAACCCTAACCCTCATTTCTGCCCTCACCCTATTCACCCTAGGGTGAATAACTCTGCGCTGCTTGCTCGAAACGGGCTGAAATTTGGTGTGGGTGCGTGGCTGTCTCCCCTTTACTACATGTGAAATGCCCGAGTCTCTACGACGTTCAGAAAAAAAGTTATTCCAAAATATCGTGTACTTTTTTGCTTGAGATTTGGTGGTTTGACCCCTTCCGGAGGTCGTAGAAGCTCGGGGATGGTACCAATGGATCGGGCATCCCCACATTAGTTCAGATGGAACCAACTTCCAAGTCTCTATGACCTTCAGAACAAAAGTTATTCAAGAAAATCTTCAATTCTCAATGGGATTTCCTCCCCAACCCTAACCCTAACCCTGGCTGCAACCCTAACCCTAATTGCAGCCCTAACCCTAACCCTAACCTTCATTTCTGCCCTCACCCTATTCACCCTAGGGTGAATAACTCTGCGCTGCTTGCTCGAAACGGGCTGAAATTTGGTGTGGGTGCGTGGCTGTCTCCCCTTTACTACCTGTGAAATGCCCGAGTCTCTACGACGTTCAGAATAAAAGTTATTCCAAAATATCGTGTACTTTTTTGCTTGAGATTTGGTGGTTTGACCCCTTCCGGAGGTCGTAGAAGCTCGGGGATGGTACCAATGGATCGGGCATCCCCACATTAGTTCAGATGGAACCAACTTCCAAGTCTCTATGACCTTCAGAACAAAAGTTATTCAAGAAAATCTTCAATTCTCAATGGGATTTCCTCCCCAACCCTAACCCTAACCCTGGCTGCAACCCTAACCCTAATTGCAGCCCTAACCCTAACCCTAACCCTCATTTCTGCCCTCACCCTATTCACCCTAGGGTGAATAACTCTGCGCTGCTTGCTCGAAACGGACTGAAATTTGGTGTGGGTGCGTGGCTGTCTCCCCTTTACTAAGTGTGAAATGCCCGAGTCTCTACGACGTTCAGAAAAAAAGTTATTTCAAAATATCGTGTACTTTTTTGCTTGAGATTTGGTGGTTTGACCCCTTCCGGAGGACGTAGAAGCTCGGGGATGGTACCAATGGATCGGGCATCCCCACATTAGTTCAGATGGAACCAACTTCCAAGTCTCTATGACCTTCAGAACAAAAGTTATTCAAGAAAATCTTCAATTCTCAATGGGATTTCCTCCCCAACCCTAACCCTAACCCTGGCTGCAACCCTAACCCTAATTGCAGCCCTAACCCTAACCCTCATTTCTGCCCTCACCCTATTCACCCTAGGGTGAATAACTCTGCGCTGCTTGCTCGAAACGGGCTGAAATTTGGTGTGGGTGCGTGGCTGTCTCCCCTTTACTACGTGTGAAATGCCCGAGTCTCTACGACGTTCAGAAAAAAAGTTATTCCAAAATATCGTGTACTTTTTTGCTTGAGATTTGGTGGTTTGACCCCTTCCGGAGGTCGTAGAAGCTCGGGGATGGTACCAATGGATCGGGCATCCCCACATTAGTTCAGATGGAACCAACTTCCAAGTCTCTATGACCTTCAGAACAAAAGTTATTCAAGAAAATCTTCAATTCTCAATGGGATTTCCTCCCCAACCCTAACCCTAACCCTGGCTGCAACCCTAACCCTAATTGCAGCCCTAACCCTAACCCTAACCTTCATTTCTGCCCTCACCCTATTCACCCTAGGGTGAATAACTCTGCGCTGCTTGCTCGAAACGGGCTGAAATTTGGTGTGGGTGCGTGGCTGTCTCCCCTTTACTACGTGTGAAATGCCCGAGTCTCTACGACGTTCAGAAAAAAAGTTATTCCAAAATATCGTGTACTTTTTTGCTTGAGATTTGGTGGTTTGACCCCTTCCGGAGGTCGTAGAAGCTCGGGGATGGTACCAATGGATCGGGCATCCCCACATTAGTTCAGATGGAACCAACTTCCAAGTCTCTATGACCTTCAGAACAAAAGTTATTCAAGAAAATCTTCAATTCTCAATGGGATTTCCTCCCCAACCCTAACCCTAACCCTGGCTGCAACCCTAACCCTAATTGCAGCCCTAACCCTAACCCTAACCCTCATTTCTGCCCTCACCCTATTCACCCTAGGGTGAATAACTCTGCGCTGCTTGCTCGAAACGGACTGAAATTTGGTGTGGGTGCGTGGCTGTCTCCCCTTTACTAAGTGTGAAATGCCCGAGTCTCTACGACGTTCAGAAAAAAAGTTATTCCAAAATATCGTGTACTTTTTTGCTTGAGATTTGGTGGTTTGACCCCTTCCGGAGGTCGTAGAAGCTCGGGGATGGTACCAATGGATCGGGCATCCCCACATTAGTTCAGATGGAACCAACTTCCAAGTCTCTATGACCTTCAGAACAAAAGTTATTCAAGAAAATCTTCAATTCTCAATGGGATTTCCTCCCCAACCCTAACCCTAACCCTGGCTGCAACCCTAACCCTAATTGCAGCCCTAACCCTAACCCTAACCCTCATTTCTGCCCTCACCCTATTCACCCTAGGGTGAATAACTCTGCGCTGCTTGCTCGAAACGGGCTGAAATTTGGTGTGGGTGCGTGGCTGTCTCCCCTTTACTAAGTGTGAAATGCCCGCGTCTCTACGACGTTCATAAAAAAAGTTATTCCAAAATATCGTGTACTTTTTTGCTTGAGATTTGGTGGTTTGACCCCTTCCGGAGGTCGTAGAAGCTCGGGGATGGTACCAATGGATCGGGCATCCCCACATTAGTTCAGATGGAACCAACTTCCAAGTCTCTATGACCTTCAGAACAAAAGTTATTCAAGAAAATCTTCAATTCTCAATGGGATTTCCTCCCCAACCCTAACCCTAACCCTGGCTGCAACCCTAACCCTAATTGCAGCCCTAACCCTAACCCTAACCCTCATTTCTGCCCTCACCCTATTCACCCTAGGGTGAATAACTCTGCGCTGCTTGCTCGAAACGGGCTGAAATTTGGTGTGGGTGCGTGGCTGTCTCCCCTTTACTAAGTGTGAAATGCCCGAGTCTCTACGACGTTCAGAAAAAAAGTTATTCCAAAATATCGTGTACTTTTTTGCTTGAGATTTGGTGGTTTGACCCCTTCCGGAGGTCGTAGAAGCTCGGGGATGGTACCAATGGATCGGGCATCCCCACATTAGTTCAGATGGAACCAACTTCCAAGTCTCTATGACCTTCAGAACAAAAGTTATTCAAGAAAATCTTCAATTCTCAATGGGATTTCCTCCCCAACCCTAACCCTAACCCTGGCTGCAACCCTAACCCTAATTGCAGCCCTAACCCTAACCCTAACCCTCATTTCTGCCCTCACCCTATTCACCCTAGGGTGAATAACTCTGCGCTGCTTGCTCGAAACGGGCTGAAATTTGGTGTGGGTGCGTGGCTGTCTCCCCTTTACTACGTGTGAAATGCCCGAGTCTCTACGACGTTCAGAAAAAAAGTTATTCCAAAATATCGTGTACTTTTTTGCTTGAGATTTGGTGGTTTGACCCCTTCCGGAGGTCGTAGAAGCTCGGGGATGGTACCAATGGATCGGGCATCCCCACATTAGTTCAGATGGAACCAACTTCCAAGTCTCTATGACCTTCAGAACAAAAGTTATTCAAGAAAATCTTCAATTCTCAATGGGATTTCCTCCCCAACCCTAACCCTAACCCTGGCTGCAACCCTAACCCTAATTGCAGCCCTAACCCTAACCCTAACCCTCATTTCTGCCCTCACCCTATTCACCCTAGGGTGAATAACTCTGCGCTGCTTGCTCGAAACGGGCTGAAATTTGGTGTGGGTGCGTGGCTGTCTCCCCTTTACTACCTGTGAAATGCCCGAGTCTCTACGACGTTCAGAAAAAAAGTTATTCCAAAATATCGTGTACTTTTTTGCTTGAGATTTGGTGGTTTGACCCCTTCCGGAGGTCGTAGAAGCTCGGGGATGGTACCAATGGATCGGGCATCCCCACATTAGTTCAGATGGAACCAACTTCCAAGTCTCTATGACCTTCAGAACAAAAGTTATTCAAGAAAATCTTCAATTCTCAATGGGATTTCCTCCCCAACCCTAACCCTAACCCTGGCTGCAACCCTAACCCTAATTGCAGCCCTAACCCTAACCCTAACCCTCATTTCTGCCCTCACCCTATTCACCCTAGGGTGAATAACTCTGCGCTGCTTGCTCGAAACGGGCTGAAATTTGGTGTGGGTGCGTGGCTGTCTCCCCTTTACTACCTGTGAAATGCCCGAGTCTCTACGACGTTCAGAAAAAAAGTTATTCCAAAATATCGTGTACTTTTTTGCTTGAGATTTGGTGGTTTGACCCCTTCCGGAGGTCGTAGAAGCTCGGGGATGGTACCAATGGATCGGGCATCCCCACATTAGTTCAGATGGAACCAACTTCCAAGTCTCTATGACCTTCAGAACAAAAGTTATTCAAGAAAATCTTCAATTCTCAATGGGATTTCCTCCCCAACCCTAACCCTAACCCTGGCTGCAACCCTAACCCTAATTGCAGCCCTAACCCTAACCCTAACCCTCATTTCTGCCCTCACCCTATTCACCCTAGGGTGAATAACTCTGCGCTGCTTGCTCGAAACGGGCTGAAATTTGGTGTGGGTGCGTGGCTGTCTCCCCTTTACTACGTGTGAAATGCCCGAGTCTCTACGACGTTCAGAAAAAAAGTTATTCCAAAATATCGTGTACTTTTTTGCTTGAGATTTGGTGGTTTGACCCCTTCCGGAGGTCGTAGAAGCTCGGGGATGGTACCAATGGATCGGGCATCCCCACATTAGTTCAGTTGGAACCAACTTCCAAGTCTCTATGACCTTCAGAACAAAAGTTATTCAAGAAAATCTTCAATTCTCAATGGGATTTCCTCCCCAACCCTAACCCTAACCCTGGCTGCAACCCTAACCCTAATTGCAGCCCTAACCCTAACCCTAACCCTCATTTCTGCCCTCACCCTATTCACCCTAGGGTGAATAACTCTGCGCTGCTTGCTCGAAACGGACTGAAATTTGGTGTGGGTGCGTGGCTGTCTCCCCTTTACTACATGTGAAATGCCCGAGTCTCTACGACGTTCAGAAAAAAAGTTATTCCAAAATATCGTGTACTTTTTTGCTTGAGATTTGGTGGTTTGACCCCTTCCGGAGGTCGTAGAAGCTCGGGGATGGTACCAATGGATCGGGCATCCCCACATTAGTTCAGATGGAACCAACTTCCAAGTCTCTATGACCTTCAGAACAAAAGTTATTCAAGAAAATCTTCAATTCTCAATGGGATTTCCTCCCCAACCCTAACCCTAACCCTGGCTGCAACCCTAACCCTAATTGCAGCCCTAACCCTAACCCTAACCTTCATTTCTGCCCTCACCCTATTCACCCTAGGGTGAATAACTCTGCGCTGCTTGCTCGAAACGGGCTGAAATTTGGTGTGGGTGCGTGGCTGTCTCCCCTTTACTACCTGTGAAATGCCCGAGTCTCTACGACGTTCAGAATAAAAGTTATTCCAAAATATCGTGTACTTTTTTGCTTGAGATTTGGTGGTTTGACCCCTTCCGGAGGTCGTAGAAGCTCGGGGATGGTACCAATGGATCGGGCATCCCCACATTAGTTCAGATGGAACCAACTTCCAAGTCTCTATGACCTTCAGAACAAAAGTTATTCAAGAAAATCTTCAATTCTCAATGGGATTTCCTCCCCAACCCTAACCCTAACCCTGGCTGCAACCCTAACCCTAATTGCAGCCCTAACCCTAACCCTAACCCTCATTTCTGCCCTCACCCTATTCACCCTAGGGTGAATAACTCTGCGCTGCTTGCTCGAAACGGACTGAAATTTGGTGTGGGTGCGTGGCTGTCTCCCCTTTACTAAGTGTGAAATGCCCGAGTCTCTACGACGTTCAGAAAAAAAGTTATTTCAAAATATCGTGTACTTTTTTGCTTGAGATTTGGTGGTTTGACCCCTTCCGGAGGACGTAGAAGCTCGGGGATGGTACCAATGGATCGGGCATCCCCACATTAGTTCAGATGGAACCAACTTCCAAGTCTCTATGACCTTCAGAACAAAAGTTATTCAAGAAAATCTTCAATTCTCAATGGGATTTCCTCCCCAACCCTAACCCTAACCCTGGCTGCAACCCTAACCCTAATTGCAGCCCTAACCCTAACCCTCATTTCTGCCCTCACCCTATTCACCCTAGGGTGAATAACTCTGCGCTGCTTGCTCGAAACGGGCTGAAATTTGGTGTGGGTGCGTGGCTGTCTCCCCTTTACTACGTGTGAAATGCCCGAGTCTCTACGACGTTCAGAAAAAAAGTTATTCCAAAATATCGTGTACTTTTTTGCTTGAGATTTGGTGGTTTGACCCCTTCCGGAGGTCGTAGAAGCTCGGGGATGGTACCAATGGATCGGGCATCCCCACATTAGTTCAGATGGAACCAACTTCCAAGTCTCTATGACCTTCAGAACAAAAGTTATTCAAGAAAATCTTCAATTCTCAATGGGATTTCCTCCCCAACCCTAACCCTAACCCTGGCTGCAACCCTAACCCTAATTGCAGCCCTAACCCTAACCCTAACCTTCATTTCTGCCCTCACCCTATTCACCCTAGGGTGAATAACTCTGCGCTGCTTGCTCGAAACGGGCTGAAATTTGGTGTGGGTGCGTGGCTGTCTCCCCTTTACTACCTGTGAAATGCCCGAGTCTCTACGACGTTCAGAAAAAAAGTTATTCCAAAATATCGTGTACTTTTTTGCTTGAGATTTGGTGGTTTGACCCCTTCCGGAGGTCGTAGAAGCTCGGGGATGGTACCAATGGATCGGGCATCCCCACATTAGTTCAGATGGAACCAACTTCCAAGTCTCTATGACCTTCAGAACAAAAGTTATTCAAGAAAATCTTCAATTCTCAATGGGATTTCCTCCCCAACCCTAACCCTAACCCTGGCTGCAACCCTAACCCTAATTGCAGCCCTAACCCTAACCCTAACCCTCATTTCTGCCCTCACCCTATTCACCCTAGGGTGAATAACTCTGCGCTGCTTGCTCGAAACGGACTGAAATTTGGTGTGGGTGCGTGGCTGTCTCCCCTTTACTAAGTGTGAAATGCCCGAGTCTCTACGACGTTCAGAAAAAAAGTTATTCCAAAATATCGTGTACTTTTTTGCTTGAGATTTGGTGGTTTGACCCCTTCCGGAGGTCGTAGAAGCTCGGGGATGGTACCAATGGATCGGGCATCCCCACATTAGTTCAGATGGAACCAACTTCCAAGTCTCTATGACCTTCAGAACAAAAGTTATTCAAGAAAATCTTCAATTCTCAATGGGATTTCCTCCCCAACCCTAACCCTAACCCTGGCTGCAACCCTAACCCTAATTGCAGCCCTAACCCTAACCCTAACCCTCATTTCTGCCCTCACCCTATTCACCCTAGGGTGAATAACTCTGCGCTGCTTGCTCGAAACGGGCTGAAATTTGGTGTGGGTGCGTGGCTGTCTCCCCTTTACTAAGTGTGAAATGCCCGCGTCTCTACGACGTTCATAAAAAAAGTTATTCCAAAATATCGTGTACTTTTTTGCTTGAGATTTGGTGGTTTGACCCCTTCCGGAGGTCGTAGAAGCTCGGGGATGGTACCAATGGATCGGGCATCCCCACATTAGTTCAGATGGAACCAACTTCCAAGTCTCTATGACCTTCAGAACAAAAGTTATTCAAGAAAATCTTCAATTCTCAATGGGATTTCCTCCCCAACCCTAACCCTAACCCTGGCTGCAACCCTAACCCTAATTGCAGCCCTAACCCTAACCCTAACCCTCATTTCTGCCCTCACCCTATTCACCCTAGGGTGAATAACTCTGCGCTGCTTGCTCGAAACGGGCTGAAATTTGGTGTGGGTGCGTGGCTGTCTCCCCTTTACTACGTGTGAAATGCCCGAGTCTCTACGACGTTCAGAAAAAAAGTTATTCCAAAATATCGTGTACTTTTTTGCTTGAGATTTGGTGGTTTGACCCCTTCCGGAGGTCGTAGAAGCTCGGGGATGGTACCAATGGATCGGGCATCCCCACATTAGTTCAGTTGGAACCAACTTCCAAGTCTCTATGACCTTCAGAACAAAAGTTATTCAAGAAAATCTTCAATTCTCAATGGGATTTCCTCCCCAACCCTAACCCTAACCCTGGCTGCAACCCTAACCCTAATTGCAGCCCTAACCCTAACCCTAACCCTCATTTCTGCCCTCACCCTATTCACCCTAGGGTGAATAACTCTGCGCTGCTTGCTCGAAACGGACTGAAATTTGGTGTGGGTGCGTGGCTGTCTCCCCTTTACTACATGTGAAATGCCCGAGTCTCTACGACGTTCAGAAAAAAAGTTATTCCAAAATATCGTGTACTTTTTTGCTTGAGATTTGGTGGTTTGACCCCTTCCGGAGGTCGTAGAAGCTCGGGGATGGTACCAATGGATCGGGCATCCCCACATTAGTTCAGATGGAACCAACTTCCAAGTCTCTATGACCTTCAGAACAAAAGTTATTCAAGAAAATCTTCAATTCTCAATGGGATTTCCTCCCCAACCCTAACCCTAACCCTGGCTGCAACCCTAACCCTAATTGCAGCCCTAACCCTAACCCTAACCTTCATTTCTGCCCTCACCCTATTCACCCTAGGGTGAATAACTCTGCGCTGCTTGCTCGAAACGGGCTGAAATTTGGTGTGGGTGCGTGGCTGTCTCCCCTTTACTACCTGTGAAATGCCCGAGTCTCTACGACGTTCAGAATAAAAGTTATTCCAAAATATCGTGTACTTTTTTGCTTGAGATTTGGTGGTTTGACCCCTTCCGGAGGTCGTAGAAGCTCGGGGATGGTACCAATGGATCGGGCATCCCCACATTAGTTCAGATGGAACCAACTTCCAAGTCTCTATGACCTTCAGAACAAAAGTTATTCAAGAAAATCTTCAATTCTCAATGGGATTTCCTCCCCAACCCTAACCCTAACCCTGGCTGCAACCCTAACCCTAATTGCAGCCCTAACCCTAACCCTAACCCTCATTTCTGCCCTCACCCTATTCACCCTAGGGTGAATAACTCTGCGCTGCTTGCTCGAAACGGACTGAAATTTGGTGTGGGTGCGTGGCTGTCTCCCCTTTACTAAGTGTGAAATGCCCGAGTCTCTACGACGTTCAGAAAAAAAGTTATTTCAAAATATCGTGTACTTTTTTGCTTGAGATTTGGTGGTTTGACCCCTTCCGGAGGACGTAGAAGCTCGGGGATGGTACCAATGGATCGGGCATCCCCACATTAGTTCAGATGGAACCAACTTCCAAGTCTCTATGACCTTCAGAACAAAAGTTATTCAAGAAAATCTTCAATTCTCAATGGGATTTCCTCCCCAACCCTAACCCTAACCCTGGCTGCAACCCTAACCCTAATTGCAGCCCTAACCCTAACCCTCATTTCTGCCCTCACCCTATTCACCCTAGGGTGAATAACTCTGCGCTGCTTGCTCGAAACGGGCTGAAATTTGGTGTGGGTGCGTGGCTGTCTCCCCTTTACTACGTGTGAAATGCCCGAGTCTCTACGACGTTCAGAAAAAAAGTTATTCCAAAATATCGTGTACTTTTTTGCTTGAGATTTGGTGGTTTGACCCCTTCCGGAGGTCGTAGAAGCTCGGGGATGGTACCAATGGATCGGGCATCCCCACATTAGTTCAGATGGAACCAACTTCCAAGTCTCTATGACCTTCAGAACAAAAGTTATTCAAGAAAATCTTCAATTCTCAATGGGATTTCCTCCCCAACCCTAACCCTAACCCTGGCTGCAACCCTAACCCTAATTGCAGCCCTAACCCTAACCCTAACCTTCATTTCTGCCCTCACCCTATTCACCCTAGGGTGAATAACTCTGCGCTGCTTGCTCGAAACGGGCTGAAATTTGGTGTGGGTGCGTGGCTGTCTCCCCTTTACTACCTGTGAAATGCCCGAGTCTCTACGACGTTCAGAAAAAAAGTTATTCCAAAATATCGTGTACTTTTTTGCTTGAGATTTGGTGGTTTGACCCCTTCCGGAGGTCGTAGAAGCTCGGGGATGGTACCAATGGATCGGGCATCCCCACATTAGTTCAGATGGAACCAACTTCCAAGTCTCTATGACCTTCAGAACAAAAGTTATTCAAGAAAATCTTCAATTCTCAATGGGATTTCCTCCCCAACCCTAACCCTAACCCTGGCTGCAACCCTAACCCTAATTGCAGCCCTAACCCTAACCCTAACCCTCATTTCTGCCCTCACCCTATTCACCCTAGGGTGAATAACTCTGCGCTGCTTGCTCGAAACGGACTGAAATTTGGTGTGGGTGCGTGGCTGTCTCCCCTTTACTAAGTGTGAAATGCCCGAGTCTCTACGACGTTCAGAAAAAAAGTTATTCCAAAATATCGTGTACTTTTTTGCTTGAGATTTGGTGGTTTGACCCCTTCCGGAGGTCGTAGAAGCTCGGGGATGGTACCAATGGATCGGGCATCCCCACATTAGTTCAGATGGAACCAACTTCCAAGTCTCTATGACCTTCAGAACAAAAGTTATTCAAGAAAATCTTCAATTCTCAATGGGATTTCCTCCCCAACCCTAACCCTAACCCTGGCTGCAACCCTAACCCTAATTGCAGCCCTAACCCTAACCCTAACCCTCATTTCTGCCCTCACCCTATTCACCCTAGGGTGAATAACTCTGCGCTGCTTGCTCGAAACGGGCTGAAATTTGGTGTGGGTGCGTGGCTGTCTCCCCTTTACTACCTGTGAAATGCCCGAGTCTCTACGACGTTCAGAATAAAAGTTATTCCAAAATATCGTGTACTTTTTTGCTTGAGATTTGGTGGTTTGACCCCTTCCGGAGGTCGTAGAAGCTCGGGGATGGTACCAATGGATCGGGCATCCCCACATTAGTTCAGATGGAACCAACTTCCAAGTCTCTATGACCTTCAGAACAAAAGTTATTCAAGAAAATCTTCAATTCTCAATGGGATTTCCTCCCCAACCCTAACCCTAACCCTGGCTGCAACCCTAACCCTAATTGCAGCCCTAACCCTAACCCTAACCCTCATTTCTGCCCTCACCCTATTCACCCTAGGGTGAATAACTCTGCGCTGCTTGCTCGAAACGGACTGAAATTTGGTGTGGGTGCGTGGCTGTCTCCCCTTTACTAAGTGTGAAATGCCCGAGTCTCTACGACGTTCAGAAAAAAAGTTATTTCAAAATATCGTGTACTTTTTTGCTTGAGATTTGGTGGTTTGACCCCTTCCGGAGGACGTAGAAGCTCGGGGATGGTACCAATGGATCGGGCATCCCCACATTAGTTCAGATGGAACCAACTTCCAAGTCTCTATGACCTTCAGAACAAAAGTTATTCAAGAAAATCTTCAATTCTCAATGGGATTTCCTCCCCAACCCTAACCCTAACCCTGGCTGCAACCCTAACCCTAATTGCAGCCCTAACCCTAACCCTCATTTCTGCCCTCACCCTATTCACCCTAGGGTGAATAACTCTGCGCTGCTTGCTCGAAACGGGCTGAAATTTGGTGTGGGTGCGTGGCTGTCTCCCCTTTACTACGTGTGAAATGCCCGAGTCTCTACGACGTTCAGAAAAAAAGTTATTCCAAAATATCGTGTACTTTTTTGCTTGAGATTTGGTGGTTTGACCCCTTCCGGAGGTCGTAGAAGCTCGGGGATGGTACCAATGGATCGGGCATCCCCACATTAGTTCAGATGGAACCAACTTCCAAGTCTCTATGACCTTCAGAACAAAAGTTATTCAAGAAAATCTTCAATTCTCAATGGGATTTCCTCCCCAACCCTAACCCTAACCCTGGCTGCAACCCTAACCCTAATTGCAGCCCTAACCCTAACCCTAACCTTCATTTCTGCCCTCACCCTATTCACCCTAGGGTGAATAACTCTGCGCTGCTTGCTCGAAACGGGCTGAAATTTGGTGTGGGTGCGTGGCTGTCTCCCCTTTACTACGTGTGAAATGCCCGAGTCTCTACGACGTTCAGAAAAAAAGTTATTCCAAAATATCGTGTACTTTTTTGCTTGAGATTTGGTGGTTTGACCCCTTCCGGAGGTCGTAGAAGCTCGGGGATGGTACCAATGGATCGGGCATCCCCACATTAGTTCAGATGGAACCAACTTCCAAGTCTCTATGACCTTCAGAACAAAAGTTATTCAAGAAAATCTTCAATTCTCAATGGGATTTCCTCCCCAACCCTAACCCTAACCCTGGCTGCAACCCTAACCCTAATTGCAGCCCTAACCCTAACCCTAACCTTCATTTCTGCCCTCACCCTATTCACCCTAGGGTGAATAACTCTGCGCTGCTTGCTCGAAACGGGCTGAAATTTGGTGTGGGTGCGTGGCTGTCTCCCCTTTACTACCTGTGAAATGCCCGAGTCTCTACGACGTTCAGAAAAAAAGTTATTCCAAAATATCGTGTACTTTTTTGCTTGAGATTTGGTGGTTTGACCCCTTCCGGAGGTCGTAGAAGCTCGGGGATGGTACCAATGGATCGGGCATCCCCACATTAGTTCAGATGGAACCAACTTCCAAGTCTCTATGACCTTCAGAACAAAAGTTATTCAAGAAAATCTTCAATTCTCAATGGGATTTCCTCCCCAACCCTAACCCTAACCCTGGCTGCAACCCTAACCCTAATTGCAGCCCTAACCCTAACCCTAACCCTCATTTCTGCCCTCACCCTATTCACCCTAGGGTGAATAACTCTGCGCTGCTTGCTCGAAACGGACTGAAATTTGGTGTGGGTGCGTGGCTGTCTCCCCTTTACTAAGTGTGAAATGCCCGAGTCTCTACGACGTTCAGAAAAAAAGTTATTCCAAAATATCGTGTACTTTTTTGCTTGAGATTTGGTGGTTTGACCCCTTCCGGAGGTCGTAGAAGCTCGGGGATGGTACCAATGGATCGGGCATCCCCACATTAGTTCAGATGGAACCAACTTCCAAGTCTCTATGACCTTCAGAACAAAAGTTATTCAAGAAAATCTTCAATTCTCAATGGGATTTCCTCCCCAACCCTAACCCTAACCCTGGCTGCAACCCTAACCCTAATTGCAGCCCTAACCCTAACCCTAACCCTCATTTCTGCCCTCACCCTATTCACCCTAGGGTGAATAACTCTGCGCTGCTTGCTCGAAACGGGCTGAAATTTGGTGTGGGTGCGTGGCTGTCTCCCCTTTACTAAGTGTGAAATGCCCGCGTCTCTACGACGTTCATAAAAAAAGTTATTCCAAAATATCGTGTACTTTTTTGCTTGAGATTTGGTGGTTTGACCCCTTCCGGAGGTCGTAGAAGCTCGGGGATGGTACCAATGGATCGGGCATCCCCACATTAGTTCAGATGGAACCAACTTCCAAGTCTCTATGACCTTCAGAACAAAAGTTATTCAAGAAAATCTTCAATTCTCAATGGGATTTCCTCCCCAACCCTAACCCTAACCCTGGCTGCAACCCTAACCCTAATTGCAGCCCTAACCCTAACCCTAACCCTCATTTCTGCCCTCACCCTATTCACCCTAGGGTGAATAACTCTGCGCTGCTTGCTCGAAACGGGCTGGAATTTGGTGTGGGTGCGTGGCTGTCTCCCCTTTACTAAGTGTGAAATGCCCGAGTCTCTACGACGTTCAGAAAAAAAGTTATTCCAAAATATCGTGTACTTTTTTGCTTGAGATTTGGTGGTTTGACCCCTTCCGGAGGTCGTAGAAGCTCGGGGATGGTACCAATGGATCGGGCATCCCCACATTAGTTCAGATGGAACCAACTTCCAAGTCTCTATGACCTTCAGAACAAAAGTTATTCAAGAAAATCTTCAATTCTCAATGGGATTTCCTCCCCAACCCTAACCCTAACCCTGGCTGCAACCCTAACCCTAATTGCAGCCCTAACCCTAACCCTAACCCTCATTTCTGCCCTCACCCTATTCACCCTAGGGTGAATAACTCTGCGCTGCTTGCTCGAAACGGACTGAAATTTGGTGTGGGTGCGTGGCTGTCTCCCCTTTACTAAGTGTGAAATGCCCGAGTCTCTACGACGTTCAGAAAAAAAGTTATTCCAAAATATCGTGTACTTTTTTGCTTGAGATTTGGTGGTTTGACCCCTTCCGGAGGTCGTAGAAGCTCGGGGATGGTACCAATGGATCGGGCATCCCCACATTAGTTCAGATGGAACCAACTTCCAAGTCTCTATGACCTTCAGAACAAAAGTTATTCAAGAAAATCTTCAATTCTCAATGGGATTTCCTCCCCAACCCTAACCCTAACCCTGGCTGCAACCCTAACCCTAATTGCAGCCCTAACCCTAACCCTAACCCTCATTTCTGCCCTCACCCTATTCACCCTAGGGTGAATAACTCTGCGCTGCTTGCTCGAAACGGGCTGAAATTTGGTGTGGGTGCGTGGCTGTCTCCCCTTTACTAAGTGTGAAATGCCCGCGTCTCTACGACGTTCATAAAAAAAGTTATTCCAAAATATCGTGTACTTTTTTGCTTGAGATTTGGTGGTTTGACCCCTTCCGGAGGTCGTAGAAGCTCGGGGATGGTACCAATGGATCGGGCATCCCCACATTAGTTCAGATGGAACCAACTTCCAAGTCTCTATGACCTTCAGAACAAAAGTTATTCAAGAAAATCTTCAATTCTCAATGGGATTTCCTCCCCAACCCTAACCCTAACCCTGGCTGCAACCCTAACCCTAATTGCAGCCCTAACCCTAACCCTAACCCTCATTTCTGCCCTCACCCTATTCACCCTAGGGTGAATAACTCTGCGCTGCTTGCTCGAAACGGGCTGAAATTTGGTGTGGGTGCGTGGCTGTCTCCCCTTTACTACGTGTGAAATGCCCGAGTCTCTACGACGTTCAGAAAAAAAGTTATTCCAAAATATCGTGTACTTTTTTGCTTGAGATTTGGTGGTTTGACCCCTTCCGGAGGTCGTAGAAGCTCGGGGATGGTACCAATGGATCGGGCATCCCCACATTAGTTCAGATGGAACCAACTTCCAAGTCTCTATGACCTTCAGAACAAAAGTTATTCAAGAAAATCTTCAATTCTCAATGGGATTTCCTCCCCAACCCTAACCCTAACCCTGGCTGCAACCCTAACCCTAATTGCAGCCCTAACCCTAACCCTAACCCTCATTTCTGCCCTCACCCTATTCACCCTAGGGTGAATAACTCTGCGCTGCTTGCTCGAAACGGGCTGAAATTTGGTGTGGGTGCGTGGCTGTCTCCCCTTTACTAAGTGTGAAATGCCCGCGTCTCTACGACTTTCATAAAAAAAGTTATTCCAAAATATCGTGTACTTTTTTGCTTGAGATTTGGTGGTTTGACCCCTTCCGGAGGTCGTAGAAGCTCGGGGATGGTACCAATGGATCGGGCATCCCCACATTAGTTCAGATGGAACCAACTTCCAAGTCTCTATGACCTTCAGAACAAAAGTTATTCAAGAAAATCTTCAATTCTCAATGGGATTTCCTCCCCAACCCTAACCCTAACCCTGGCTGCAACCCTAACCCTAATTGCAGCCCTAACCCTAACCCTAACCCTCATTTCTGCCCTCACCCTATTCACCCTAGGGTGAATAACTCTGCGCTGCTTGCTCGAAACGGGCTGAAATTTGGTGTGGGTGCGTGGCTGTCTCCCCTTTACTAAGTGTGAAATGCCCGAGTCTCTACGACGTTCAGAAAAAAAGTTATTCCAAAATATCGTGTACTTTTTTGCTTGAGATTTGGTGGTTTGACCCCTTCCGGAGGTCGTAGAAGCTCGGGGATGGTACCAATGGATCGGGCATCCCCACATTAGTTCAGATGGAACCAACTTCCAAGTCTCTATGACCTTCAGAACAAAAGTTATTCAAGAAAATCTTCAATTCTCAATGGGATTTCCTCCCCAACCCTAACCCTAACCCTGGCTGCAACCCTAACCCTAATTGCAGCCCTAACCCTAACCCTAACCCTCATTTCTGCCCTCACCCTATTCACCCTAGGGTGAATAACTCTGCGCTGCTTGCTCGAAACGGGCTGAAATTTGGTGTGGGTGCGTGGCTGTCTCCCCTTTACTACGTGTGAAATGCCCGAGTCTCTACGACGTTCAGAAAAAAAGTTATTCCAAAATATCGTGTACTTTTTTGCTTGAGATTTGGTGGTTTGACCCCTTCCGGAGGTCGTAGAAGCTCGGGGATGGTACCAATGGATCGGGCATCCCCACATTAGTTCAGATGGAACCAACTTCCAAGTCTCTATGACCTTCAGAACAAAAGTTATTCAAGAAAATCTTCAATTCTCAATGGGATTTCCTCCCCAACCCTAACCCTAACCCTGGCTGCAACCCTAACCCTAATTGCAGCCCTAACCCTAACCCTAACCCTCATTTCTGCCCTCACCCTATTCACCCTAGGGTGAATAACTCTGCGCTGCTTGCTCGAAACGGGCTGAAATTTGGTGTGGGTGCGTGGCTGTCTCCCCTTTACTACGTGTGAAATGCCCGAGTCTCTACGACGTTCAGAAAAAAAGTTATTCCAAAATATCGTGTACTTTTTTGCTTGAGATTTGGTGGTTTGACCCCTTCCGGAGGTCGTAGAAGCTCGGGGATGGTACCAATGGATCGGGCATCCCCACATTAGTTCAGATGGAACCAACTTCCAAGTCTCTATGACCTTCAGAACAAAAGTTATTCAAGAAAATCTTCAATTCTCAATGGGATTTCCTCCCCAACCCTAACCCTAACCCTGGCTGCAACCCTAACCCTAATTGCAGCCCTAACCCTAACCCTAACCCTCATTTCTGCCCTCACCCTATTCACCCTAGGGTGAATAACTCTGCGCTGCTTGCTCGAAACGGGCTGAAATTTGGTGTGGGTGCGTGGCTGTCTCCCCTTTACTACGTGTGAAATGCCCGAGTCTCTACGACGTTCATAAAAAAAGTTATTCCAAAATATCGTGTACTTTTTTGCTTGAGATTTGGTGGTTTGACCCCTTCCGGAGGTCGTAGAAGCTCGGGGATGGTACCAATGGATCGGGCATCCCCACATTAGTTCAGATGGAACCAACTTCCAAGTCTCTATGACCTTCAGAACAAAAGTTATTCAAGAAAATCTTCAATTCTCAATGGGATTTCCTCCCCAACCCTAACCCTAACCCTGGCTGCAACCCTAACCCTAATTGCAGCCCTAACCCTAACCCTAACCCTCATTTCTGCCCTCACCCTATTCACCCTAGGGTGAATAACTCTGCGCTGCTTGCTCGAAACGGGCTGAAATTTGGTGTGGGTGCGTGGCTGTCTCCCCTTTACTAAGTGTGAAATGCCCGAGTCTCTACGACGTTCAGAAAAAAAGTTATTCCAAAATATCGTGTACTTTTTTGCTTGAGATTTGGTGGTTTGACCCCTTCCGGAGGTCGTAGAAGCTCGGGGATGGTACCAATGGATCGGGCATCCCCACATTAGTTCAGATGGAACCAACTTCCAAGTCTCTATGACCTTCAGAACAAAAGTTATTCAAGAAAATCTTCAATTCTCAATGGGATTTCCTCCCCAACCCTAACCCTAACCCTGGCTGCAACCCTAACCCTAATTGCAGCCCTAACCCTAACCCTAACCCTCATTTCTGCCCTCACCCTATTCACCCTAGGGTGAATAACTCTGCGCTGCTTGCTCGAAACGGACTGAAATTTGGTGTGGGTGCGTGGCTGTCTCCCCTTTACTAAGTGTGAAATGCCCGAGTCTCTACGACGTTCAGAAAAAAAGTTATTCCAAAATATCGTGTACTTTTTTGCTTGAGATTTGGTGGTTTGACCCCTTCCGGAGGTCGTAGAAGCTCGGGGATGGTACCAATGGATCGGGCATCCCCACATTAGTTCAGATGGAACCAACTTCCAAGTCTCTATGACCTTCAGAACAAAAGTTATTCAAGAAAATCTTCAATTCTCAATGGGATTTCCTCCCCAACCCTAACCCTAACCCTGGCTGCAACCCTAACCCTAATTGCAGCCCTAACCCTAACCCTAACCCTCATTTCTGCCCTCACCCTATTCACCCTAGGGTGAATAACTCTGCGCTGCTTGCTCGAAACGGGCTGAAATTTGGTGTGGGTGCGTGGCTGTCTCCCCTTTACTAAGTGTGAAATGCCCGCGTCTCTACGACGTTCATAAAAAAAGTTATTCCAAAATATCGTGTACTTTTTTGCTTGAGATTTGGTGGTTTGACCCCTTCCGGAGGACGTAGAAGCTCGGGGATGGTACCAATGGATCGGGCATCCCCACATTAGTTCAGATGGAACCAACTTCCAAGTCTCTATGACCTTCAGAACAAAAGTTATTCAAGAAAATCTTCAATTCTCAATGGGATTTCCTCCCCAACCCTAACCCTAACCCTGGCTGCAACCCTAACCCTAATTGCAGCCCTAACCCTAACCCTAACCCTCATTTCTGCCCTCACCCTATTCACCCTAGGGTGAATAACTCTGCGCTGCTTGCTCGAAACGGGCTGAAATTTGGTGTGGGTGCGTGGCTGTCTCCCCTTTACTACCTGTGAAATGCCCGAGTCTCTACGACGTTCAGAATAAAAGTTATTCCAAAATATCGTGTACTTTTTTGCTTGAGATTTGGTGGTTTGACCCCTTCCGGAGGTCGTAGAAGCTCGGGGATGGTACCAATGGATCGGGCATCCCCACATTAGTTCAGATGGAACCAACTTCCAAGTCTCTATGACCTTCAGAACAAAAGTTATTCAAGAAAATCTTCAATTCTCAATGGGATTTCCTCCCCAACCCTAACCCTAACCCTGGCTGCAACCCTAACCCTAATTGCAGCCCTAACCCTAACCCTAACCCTCATTTCTGCCCTCACCCTATTCACCCTAGGGTGAATAACTCTGCGCTGCTTGCTCGAAACGGACTGAAATTTGGTGTGGGTGCGTGGCTGTCTCCCCTTTACTAAGTGTGAAATGCCCGAGTCTCTACGACGTTCAGAAAAAAAGTTATTTCAAAATATCGTGTACTTTTTTGCTTGAGATTTGGTGGTTTGACCCCTTCCGGAGGACGTAGAAGCTCGGGGATGGTACCAATGGATCGGGCATCCCCACATTAGTTCAGATGGAACCAACTTCCAAGTCTCTATGACCTTCAGAACAAAAGTTATTCAAGAAAATCTTCAATTCTCAATGGGATTTCCTCCCCAACCCTAACCCTAACCCTGGCTGCAACCCTAACCCTAATTGCAGCCCTAACCCTAACCCTCATTTCTGCCCTCACCCTATTCACCCTAGGGTGAATAACTCTGCGCTGCTTGCTCGAAACGGGCTGAAATTTGGTGTGGGTGCGTGGCTGTCTCCCCTTTACTACGTGTGAAATGCCCGAGTCTCTACGACGTTCAGAAAAAAAGTTATTCCAAAATATCGTGTACTTTTTTGCTTGAGATTTGGTGGTTTGACCCCTTCCGGAGGTCGTAGAAGCTCGGGGATGGTACCAATGGATCGGGCATCCCCACATTAGTTCAGATGGAACCAACTTCCAAGTCTCTATGACCTTCAGAACAAAAGTTATTCAAGAAAATCTTCAATTCTCAATGGGATTTCCTCCCCAACCCTAACCCTAACCCTGGCTGCAACCCTAACCCTAATTGCAGCCCTAACCCTAACCCTAACCTTCATTTCTGCCCTCACCCTATTCACCCTAGGGTGAATAACTCTGCGCTGCTTGCTCGAAACGGGCTGAAATTTGGTGTGGGTGCGTGGCTGTCTCCCCTTTACTACGTGTGAAATGCCCGAGTCTCTACGACGTTCAGAAAAAAAGTTATTCCAAAATATCGTGTACTTTTTTGCTTGAGATTTGGTGGTTTGACCCCTTCCGGAGGTCGTAGAAGCTCGGGGATGGTACCAATGGATCGGGCATCCCCACATTAGTTCAGATGGAACCAACTTCCAAGTCTCTATGACCTTCAGAACAAAAGTTATTCAAGAAAATCTTCAATTCTCAATGGGATTTCCTCCCCAACCCTAACCCTAACCCTGGCTGCAACCCTAACCCTAATTGCAGCCCTAACCCTAACCCTAACCTTCATTTCTGCCCTCACCCTATTCACCCTAGGGTGAATAACTCTGCGCTGCTTGCTCGAAACGGGCTGAAATTTGGTGTGGGTGCGTGGCTGTCTCCCCTTTACTACCTGTGAAATGCCCGAGTCTCTACGACGTTCAGAAAAAAAGTTATTCCAAAATATCGTGTACTTTTTTGCTTGAGATTTGGTGGTTTGACCCCTTCCGGAGGTCGTAGAAGCTCGGGGATGGTACCAATGGATCGGGCATCCCCACATTAGTTCAGATGGAACCAACTTCCAAGTCTCTATGACCTTCAGAACAAAAGTTATTCAAGAAAATCTTCAATTCTCAATGGGATTTCCTCCCCAACCCTAACCCTAACCCTGGCTGCAACCCTAACCCTAATTGCAGCCCTAACCCTAACCCTAACCCTCATTTCTGCCCTCACCCTATTCACCCTAGGGTGAATAACTCTGCGCTGCTTGCTCGAAACGGACTGAAATTTGGTGTGGGTGCGTGGCTGTCTCCCCTTTACTAAGTGTGAAATGCCCGAGTCTCTACGACGTTCAGAAAAAAAGTTATTCCAAAATATCGTGTACTTTTTTGCTTGAGATTTGGTGGTTTGACCCCTTCCGGAGGTCGTAGAAGCTCGGGGATGGTACCAATGGATCGGGCATCCCCACATTAGTTCAGATGGAACCAACTTCCAAGTCTCTATGACCTTCAGAACAAAAGTTATTCAAGAAAATCTTCAATTCTCAATGGGATTTCCTCCCCAACCCTAACCCTAACCCTGGCTGCAACCCTAACCCTAATTGCAGCCCTAACCCTAACCCTAACCCTCATTTCTGCCCTCACCCTATTCACCCTAGGGTGAATAACTCTGCGCTGCTTGCTCGAAACGGGCTGAAATTTGGTGTGGGTGCGTGGCTGTCTCCCCTTTACTAAGTGTGAAATGCCCGCGTCTCTACGACGTTCATAAAAAAAGTTATTCCAAAATATCGTGTACTTTTTTGCTTGAGATTTGGTGGTTTGACCCCTTCCGGAGGTCGTAGAAGCTCGGGGATGGTACCAATGGATCGGGCATCCCCACATTAGTTCAGATGGAACCAACTTCCAAGTCTCTATGACCTTCAGAACAAAAGTTATTCAAGAAAATCTTCAATTCTCAATGGGATTTCCTCCCCAACCCTAACCCTAACCCTGGCTGCAACCCTAACCCTAATTGCAGCCCTAACCCTAACCCTAACCCTCATTTCTGCCCTCACCCTATTCACCCTAGGGTGAATAACTCTGCGCTGCTTGCTCGAAACGGGCTGAAATTTGGTGTGGGTGCGTGGCTGTCTCCCCTTTACTAAGTGTGAAATGCCCGAGTCTCTACGACGTTCAGAAAAAAAGTTATTCCAAAATATCGTGTACTTTTTTGCTTGAGATTTGGTGGTTTGACCCCTTCCGGAGGTCGTAGAAGCTCGGGGATGGTACCAATGGATCGGGCATCCCCACATTAGTTCAGATGGAACCAACTTCCAAGTCTCTATGACCTTCAGAACAAAAGTTATTCAAGAAAATCTTCAATTCTCAATGGGATTTCCTCCCCAACCCTAACCCTAACCCTGGCTGCAACCCTAACCCTAATTGCAGCCCTAACCCTAACCCTAACCCTCATTTCTGCCCTCACCCTATTCACCCTAGGGTGAATAACTCTGCGCTGCTTGCTCGAAACGGACTGAAATTTGGTGTGGGTGCGTGGCTGTCTCCCCTTTACTAAGTGTGAAATGCCCGAGTCTCTACGACGTTCAGAAAAAAAGTTATTCCAAAATATCGTGTACTTTTTTGCTTGAGATTTGGTGGTTTGACCCCTTCCGGAGGTCGTAGAAGCTCGGGGATGGTACCAATGGATCGGGCATCCCCACATTAGTTCAGATGGAACCAACTTCCAAGTCTCTATGACCTTCAGAACAAAAGTTATTCAAGAAAATCTTCAATTCTCAATGGGATTTCCTCCCCAACCCTAACCCTAACCCTGGCTGCAACCCTAACCCTAATTGCAGCCCTAACCCTAACCCTAACCCTCATTTCTGCCCTCACCCTATTCACCCTAGGGTGAATAACTCTGCGCTGCTTGCTCGAAACGGGCTGAAATTTGGTGTGGGTGCGTGGCTGTCTCCCCTTTACTAAGTGTGAAATGCCCGCGTCTCTACGACGTTCATAAAAAAAGTTATTCCAAAATATCGTGTACTTTTTTGCTTGAGATTTGGTGGTTTGACCCCTTCCGGAGGTCGTAGAAGCTCGGGGATGGTACCAATGGATCGGGCATCCCCACATTAGTTCAGATGGAACCAACTTCCAAGTCTCTATGACCTTCAGAACAAAAGTTATTCAAGAAAATCTTCAATTCTCAATGGGATTTCCTCCCCAACCCTAACCCTAACCCTGGCTGCAACCCTAACCCTAATTGCAGCCCTAACCCTAACCCTAACCCTCATTTCTGCCCTCACCCTATTCACCCTAGGGTGAATAACTCTGCGCTGCTTGCTCGAAACGGGCTGAAATTTGGTGTGGGTGCGTGGCTGTCTCCCCTTTACTACGTGTGAAATGCCCGAGTCTCTACGACGTTCAGAAAAAAAGTTATTCCAAAATATCGTGTACTTTTTTGCTTGAGATTTGGTGGTTTGACCCCTTCCGGAGGTCGTAGAAGCTCGGGGATGGTACCAATGGATCGGGCATCCCCACATTAGTTCAGATGGAACCAACTTCCAAGTCTCTATGACCTTCAGAACAAAAGTTA
Source organism: Paralichthys olivaceus (assembly GCF_024713975.1). Classification (NCBI taxonomy): domain Eukaryota; kingdom Metazoa; phylum Chordata; class Actinopteri; order Pleuronectiformes; family Paralichthyidae; genus Paralichthys; species Paralichthys olivaceus. Next base: position 1,012,475 of record NC_091097.1, on the reverse strand, counting down.
TTCAAGAAAATCTTCAATTCTCAATGGGATTTCCTCCCCAACCCTAACCCTAACCCTGGCTGCAACCCTAACCCTAATTGCAGCCCTAACCCTAACCCTCATTTCTGCCCTCACCCTATTCACCCTAGGGTGAATAACTCTGCGCTGCTTGCTCGAAACGGGCTGAAATTTGGTGTGGGTGCGTGGCTGTCTCCCCTTTACTAAGTGTGAAATGCCCGCGTCTCTACGACTTTCATAAAAAAAGTTATTCCAAAATATCGTGTACTTTTTTGCTTGAGATTTGGTGGTTTGACCCCTTCCGGAGGTCGTAGAAGCTCGGGGATGGTACCAATGGATCGGGCATCCCCACATTAGTTCAGATGGAACCAACTTCCAAGTCTCTATGACCTTCAGAACAAAAGTTATTCAAGAAAATCTTCAATTCTCAATGGGATTTCCTCCCCAACCCTAACCCTAACCCTGGCTGCAACCCTAACCCTAATTGCAGCCCTAACCCTAACCCTAACCCTCATTTCTGCCCTCACCCTATTCACCCTAGGGTGAATAACTCTGCGCTGCTTGCTCGAAACGGGCTGAAATTTGGTGTGGGTGCGTGGCTGTCTCCCCTTTACTAAGTGTGAAATGCCCGAGTCTCTACGACGTTCAGAAAAAAAGTTATTCCAAAATATCGTGTACTTTTTTGCTTGAGATTTGGTGGTTTGACCCCTTCCGGAGGTCGTAGAAGCTCGGGGATGGTACCAATGGATCGGGCATCCCCACATTAGTTCAGATGGAACCAACTTCCAAGTCTCTATGACCTTCAGAACAAAAGTTATTCAAGAAAATCTTCAATTCTCAATGGGATTTCCTCCCCAACCCTAACCCTAACCCTGGCTGCAACCCTAACCCTAATTGCAGCCCTAACCCTAACCCTAACCCTCATTTCTGCCCTCACCCTATTCACCCTAGGGTGAATAACTCTGCGCTGCTTGCTCGAAACGGGCTGAAATTTGGTGTGGGTGCGTGGCTGTCTCCCCTTTACTACGTGTGAAATGCCCGAGTCTCTACGACGTTCAGAAAAAAAGTTATTCCAAAATATCGTGTACTTTTTTGCTTGAGATTTGGTGGTTTGACCCCTTCCGGAGGTCGTAGAAGCTCGGGGATGGTACCAATGGATCGGGCATCCCCACATTAGTTCAGATGGAACCAACTTCCAAGTCTCTATGACCTTCAGAACAAAAGTTATTCAAGAAAATCTTCAATTCTCAATGGGATTTCCTCCCCAACCCTAACCCTAACCCTGGCTGCAACCCTAACCCTAATTGCAGCCCTAACCCTAACCCTAACCCTCATTTCTGCCCTCACCCTATTCACCCTAGGGTGAATAACTCTGCGCTGCTTGCTCGAAACGGGCTGAAATTTGGTGTGGGTGCGTGGCTGTCTCCCCTTTACTAAGTGTGAAATGCCCGCGTCTCTACGACTTTCATAAAAAAAGTTATTCCAAAATATCGTGTACTTTTTTGCTTGAGATTTGGTGGTTTGACCCCTTCCGGAGGTCGTAGAAGCTCGGGGATGGTACCAATGGATCGGGCATCCCCACATTAGTTCAGATGGAACCAACTTCCAAGTCTCTATGACCTTCAGAACAAAAGTTATTCAAGAAAATCTTCAATTCTCAATGGGATTTCCTCCCCAACCCTAACCCTAACCCTGGCTGCAACCCTAACCCTAATTGCAGCCCTAACCCTAACCCTAACCCTCATTTCTGCCCTCACCCTATTCACCCTAGGGTGAATAACTCTGCGCTGCTTGCTCGAAACGGGCTGAAATTTGGTGTGGGTGCGTGGCTGTCTCCCCTTTACTACGTGTGAAATGCCCGAGTCTCTACGACGTTCAGAAAAAAAGTTATTCCAAAATATCGTGTACTTTTTTGCTTGAGATTTGGTGGTTTGACCCCTTCCGGAGGTCGTAGAAGCTCGGGGATGGTACCAATGGATCGGGCATCCCCACATTAGTTCAGATGGAACCAACTTCCAAGTCTCTATGACCTTCAGAACAAAAGTTATTCAAGAAAATCTTCAATTCTCAATGGGATTTCCTCCCCAACCCTAACCCTAACCCTGGCTGCAACCCTAACCCTAATTGCAGCCCTAACCCTAACCCTAACCCTCATTTCTGCCCTCACCCTATTCACCCTAGGGTGAATAACTCTGCGCTGCTTGCTCGAAACGGGCTGAAATTTGGTGTGGGTGCGTGGCTGTCTCCCCTTTACTACGTGTGAAATGCCCGAGTCTCTACGACGTTCAGAAAAAAAGTTATTCCAAAATATCGTGTACTTTTTTGCTTGAGATTTGGTGGTTTGACCCCTTCCGGAGGTCGTAGAAGCTCGGGGATGGTACCAATGGATCGGGCATCCCCACATTAGTTCAGATGGAACCAACTTCCAAGTCTCTATGACCTTCAGAACAAAAGTTATTCAAGAAAATCTTCAATTCTCAATGGGATTTCCTCCCCAACCCTAACCCTAACCCTGGCTGCAACCCTAACCCTAATTGCAGCCCTAACCCTAACCCTAACCCTCATTTCTGCCCTCACCCTATTCACCCTAGGGTGAATAACTCTGCGCTGCTTGCTCGAAACGGGCTGAAATTTGGTGTGGGTGCGTGGCTGTCTCCCCTTTACTACCTGTGAAATGCCCGAGTCTCTACGACGTTCAGAAAAAAAGTTATTCCAAAATATCGTGTACTTTTTTGCTTGAGATTTGGTGGTTTGACCCCTTCCGGAGGTCGTAGAAGCTCGGGGATGGTACCAATGGATCGGGCATCCCCACATTAGTTCAGATGGAACCAACTTCCAAGTCTCTATGACCTTCAGAACAAAAGTTATTCAAGAAAATCTTCAATTCTCAATGGGATTTCCTCCCCAACCCTAACCCTAACCCTGGCTGCAACCCTAACCCTAATTGCAGCCCTAACCCTAACCCTAACCCTCATTTCTGCCCTCACCCTATTCACCCTAGGGTGAATAACTCTGCGCTGCTTGCTCGAAACGGGCTGAAATTTGGTGTGGGTGCGTGGCTGTCTCCCCTTTACTACCTGTGAAATGCCCGAGTCTCTACGACGTTCAGAAAAAAAGTTATTCCAAAATATCGTGTACTTTTTTGCTTGAGATTTGGTGGTTTGACCCCTTCCGGAGGTCGTAGAAGCTCGGGGATGGTACCAATGGATCGGGCATCCCCACATTAGTTCAGATGGAACCAACTTCCAAGTCTCTATGACCTTCAGAACAAAAGTTATTCAAGAAAATCTTCAATTCTCAATGGGATTTCCTCCCCAACCCTAACCCTAACCCTGGCTGCAACCCTAACCCTAATTGCAGCCCTAACCCTAACCCTAACCCTCATTTCTGCCCTCACCCTATTCACCCTAGGGTGAATAACTCTGCGCTGCTTGCTCGAAACGGACTGAAATTTGGTGTGGGTGCGTGGCTGTCTCCCCTTTACTAAGTGTGAAATGCCCGAGTCTCTACGACGTTCAGAAAAAAAGTTATTTCAAAATATCGTGTACTTTTTTGCTTGAGATTTGGTGGTTTGACCCCTTCCGGAGGACGTAGAAGCTCGGGGATGGTACCAATGGATCGGGCATCCCCACATTAGTTCAGATGGAACCAACTTCCAAGTCTCTATGACCTTCAGAACAAAAGTTATTCAAGAAAATCTTCAATTCTCAATGGGATTTCCTCCCCAACCCTAACCCTAACCCTGGCTGCAACCCTAACCCTAATTGCAGCCCTAACCCTAACCCTCATTTCTGCCCTCACCCTATTCACCCTAGGGTGAATAACTCTGCGCTGCTTGCTCGAAACGGGCTGAAATTTGGTGTGGGTGCGTGGCTGTCTCCCCTTTACTACGTGTGAAATGCCCGAGTCTCTACGACGTTCAGAAAAAAAGTTATTCCAAAATATCGTGTACTTTTTTGCTTGAGATTTGGTGGTTTGACCCCTTCCGGAGGTCGTAGAAGCTCGGGGATGGTACCAATGGATCGGGCATCCCCACATTAGTTCAGATGGAACCAACTTCCAAGTCTCTATGACCTTCAGAACAAAAGTTATTCAAGAAAATCTTCAATTCTCAATGGGATTTCCTCCCCAACCCTAACCCTAACCCTGGCTGCAACCCTAACCCTAATTGCAGCCCTAACCCTAACCCTAACCTTCATTTCTGCCCTCACCCTATTCACCCTAGGGTGAATAACTCTGCGCTGCTTGCTCGAAACGGGCTGAAATTTGGTGTGGGTGCGTGGCTGTCTCCCCTTTACTACGTGTGAAATGCCCGAGTCTCTACGACGTTCAGAAAAAAAGTTATTCCAAAATATCGTGTACTTTTTTGCTTGAGATTTGGTGGTTTGACCCCTTCCGGAGGTCGTAGAAGCTCGGGGATGGTACCAATGGATCGGGCATCCCCACATTAGTTCAGATGGAACCAACTTCCAAGTCTCTATGACCTTCAGAACAAAAGTTATTCAAGAAAATCTTCAATTCTCAATGGGATTTCCTCCCCAACCCTAACCCTAACCCTGGCTGCAACCCTAACCCTAATTGCAGCCCTAACCCTAACCCTAACCTTCATTTCTGCCCTCACCCTATTCACCCTAGGGTGAATAACTCTGCGCTGCTTGCTCGAAACGGGCTGAAATTTGGTGTGGGTGCGTGGCTGTCTCCCCTTTACTACCTGTGAAATGCCCGAGTCTCTACGACGTTCAGAAAAAAAGTTATTCCAAAATATCGTGTACTTTTTTGCTTGAGATTTGGTGGTTTGACCCCTTCCGGAGGTCGTAGAAGCTCGGGGATGGTACCAATGGATCGGGCATCCCCACATTAGTTCAGATGGAACCAACTTCCAAGTCTCTATGACCTTCAGAACAAAAGTTATTCAAGAAAATCTTCAATTCTCAATGGGATTTCCTCCCCAACCCTAACCCTAACCCTGGCTGCAACCCTAACCCTAATTGCAGCCCTAACCCTAACCCTAACCCTCATTTCTGCCCTCACCCTATTCACCCTAGGGTGAATAACTCTGCGCTGCTTGCTCGAAACGGACTGAAATTTGGTGTGGGTGCGTGGCTGTCTCCCCTTTACTAAGTGTGAAATGCCCGAGTCTCTACGACGTTCAGAAAAAAAGTTATTTCAAAATATCGTGTACTTTTTTGCTTGAGATTTGGTGGTTTGACCCCTTCCGGAGGACGTAGAAGCTCGGGGATGGTACCAATGGATCGGGCATCCCCACATTAGTTCAGATGGAACCAACTTCCAAGTCTCTATGACCTTCAGAACAAAAGTTATTCAAGAAAATCTTCAATTCTCAATGGGATTTCCTCCCCAACCCTAACCCTAACCCTGGCTGCAACCCTAACCCTAATTGCAGCCCTAACCCTAACCCTAACCCTCATTTCTGCCCTCACCCTATTCACCCTAGGGTGAATAACTCTGCGCTGCTTGCTCGAAACGGGCTGAAATTTGGTGTGGGTGCGTGGCTGTCTCCCCTTTACTACCTGTGAAATGCCCGAGTCTCTACGACGTTCAGAAAAAAAGTTATTCCAAAATATCGTGTACTTTTTTGCTTGAGATTTGGTGGTTTGACCCCTTCCGGAGGTCGTAGAAGCTCGGGGATGGTACCAATGGATCGGGCATCCCCACATTAGTTCAGATGGAACCAACTTCCAAGTCTCTATGACCTTCAGAACAAAAGTTATTCAAGAAAATCTTCAATTCTCAATGGGATTTCCTCCCCAACCCTAACCCTAACCCTGGCTGCAACCCTAACCCTAATTGCAGCCCTAACCCTAACCCTAACCCTCATTTCTGCCCTCACCCTATTCACCCTAGGGTGAATAACTCTGCGCTGCTTGCTCGAAACGGGCTGAAATTTGGTGTGGGTGCGTGGCTGTCTCCCCTTGACTATGTGTGAAATGCCCGAGTCTCTACGACCTTCAGAAAAAAAGTTATTTCAAAATATCGTGTACTTTTTTGCTTGAGATTTGGTGGTTTGACCCCTTCCGGAGGTCGTAGAAGCTCGGGGATGGTACCAATGGATCGGGCATCCCCACATTAGTTCAGATGGAACCAACTTCCAAGTCTCTATGACCTTCAGAACAAAAGTTATTCAAGAAAATCTTCAATTCTCAATGGGATTTCCTCCCCAACCCTAACCCTAACCCTGGCTGCAACCCTAACCCTAATTGCAGCCCTAACCCTAACCCTAACCCTCATTTCTGCCCTCACCCTATTCACCCTAGGGTGAATAACTCTGCGCTGCTTGCTCGAAACGGGCTGAAATTTGGTGTGGGTGCGTGGCTGTCTCCCCTTTACTACGTGTGAAATGCCCGAGTCTCTACGACGTTCAGAAAAAAAGTTATTCCAAAATATCGTGTACTTTTTTGCTTGAGATTTGGTGGTTTGACCCCTTCCGGAGGTCGTAGAAGCTCGGGGATGGTACCAATGGATCGGGCATCCCCACATTAGTTCAGATGGAACCAACTTCCAAGTCTCTATGACCTTCAGAACAAAAGTTATTCAAGAAAATCTTCAATTCTCAATGGGATTTCCTCCCCAACCCTAACCCTAACCCTGGCTGCAACCCTAACCCTAATTGCAGCCCTAACCCTAACCCTAACCTTCATTTCTGCCCTCACCCTATTCACCCTAGGGTGAATAACTCTGCGCTGCTTGCTCGAAACGGGCTGAAATTTGGTGTGGGTGCGTGGCTGTCTCCCCTTTACTACGTGTGAAATGCCCGAGTCTCTACGACGTTCAGAAAAAAAGTTATTCCAAAATATCGTGTACTTTTTTGCTTGAGATTTGGTGGTTTGACCCCTTCCGGAGGTCGTAGAAGCTCGGGGATGGTACCAATGGATCGGGCATCCCCACATTAGTTCAGATGGAACCAACTTCCAAGTCTCTATGACCTTCAGAACAAAAGTTATTCAAGAAAATCTTCAATTCTCAATGGGATTTCCTCCCCAACCCTAACCCTAACCCTGGCTGCAACCCTAACCCTAATTGCAGCCCTAACCCTAACCCTAACCCTCATTTCTGCCCTCACCCTATTCACCCTAGGGTGAATAACTCTGCGCTGCTTGCTCGAAACGGACTGAAATTTGGTGTGGGTGCGTGGCTGTCTCCCCTTTACTAAGTGTGAAATGCCCGAGTCTCTACGACGTTCAGAAAAAAAGTTATTCCAAAATATCGTGTACTTTTTTGCTTGAGATTTGGTGGTTTGACCCCTTCCGGAGGTCGTAGAAGCTCGGGGATGGTACCAATGGATCGGGCATCCCCACATTAGTTCAGATGGAACCAACTTCCAAGTCTCTATGACCTTCAGAACAAAAGTTATTCAAGAAAATCTTCAATTCTCAATGGGATTTCCTCCCCAACCCTAACCCTAACCCTGGCTGCAACCCTAACCCTAATTGCAGCCCTAACCCTAACCCTAACCCTCATTTCTGCCCTCACCCTATTCACCCTAGGGTGAATAACTCTGCGCTGCTTGCTCGAAACGGACTGAAATTTGGTGTGGGTGCGTGGCTGTCTCCCCTTTACTAAGTGTGAAATGCCCGAGTCTCTACGACGTTCAGAAAAAAAGTTATTTCAAAATATCGTGTACTTTTTTGCTTGAGATTTGGTGGTTTGACCCCTTCCGGAGGACGTAGAAGCTCGGGGATGGTACCAATGGATCGGGCATCCCCACATTAGTTCAGATGGAACCAACTTCCAAGTCTCTATGACCTTCAGAACAAAAGTTATTCAAGAAAATCTTCAATTCTCAATGGGATTTCCTCCCCAACCCTAACCCTAACCCTGGCTGCAACCCTAACCCTAATTGCAGCCCTAACCCTAACCCTAACCCTCATTTCTGCCCTCACCCTATTCACCCTAGGGTGAATAACTCTGCGCTGCTTGCTCGAAACGGACTGAAATTTGGTGTGGGTGCGTGGCTGTCTCCCCTTTACTACGTGTGAAATGCCCGAGTCTCTACGACGTTCAGAAAAAAAGTTATTCCAAAATATCGTGTACTTTTTTGCTTGAGATTTGGTGGTTTGACCCCTTCCGGAGGTCGTAGAAGCTCGGGGATGGTACCAATGGATCGGGCATCCCCACATTAGTTCAGATGGAACTAACTTCCAAGTCTCTATGACCTTCAGAACAAAAGTTATTCAAGAAAATCTTCAATTCTCAATGGGATTTCCTCCCCAACCCTAACCCTAACCCTGGCTGCAACCCTAACCCTAATTGCAGCCCTAACCCTAACCCTAACCCTCATTTCTGCCCTCACCCTATTCACCCTAGGGTGAATAACTCTGCGCTGCTTGCTCGAAACGGACTGAAATTTGGTGTGGGTGCGTGGCTGTCTCCCCTTTACTAAGTGTGAAATGCCCGAGTCTCTACGACGTTCAGAAAAAAAGTTATTTCAAAATATCGTGTACTTTTTTGCTTGAGATTTGGTGGTTTGACCCCTTCCGGAGGACGTAGAAGCTTGGGGATGGTACCAATGGATCGGGCATCCCCACATTAGTTCAGATGGAACCAACTTCCAAGTCTCTATGACCTTCAGAACAAAAGTTATTCAAGAAAATCTTCAATTCTCAATGGGATTTCCTCCCCAACCCTAACCCTAACCCTGGCTGCAACCCTAACCCTAATTGCAGCCCTAACCCTAACCCTCATTTCTGCCCTCACCCTATTCACCCTAGGGTGAATAACTCTGCGCTGCTTGCTCGAAACGGGCTGAAATTTGGTGTGGGTGCGTGGCTGTCTCCCCTTTACTAAGTGTGAAATGCCCGAGTCTCTACGACGTTCAGAAAAAAAGTTATTTCAAAATATCGTGTACTTTTTTGCTTGAGATTTGGTGGTTTGACCCCTTCCGGAGGTCGTAGAAGCTCGGGGATGGTACCAATGGATCGGGCATCCCCACATTAGTTCAGATGGAACCAACTTCCAAGTCTCTATGACCTTCAGAACAAAAGTTATTCAAGAAAATCTTCAATTCTCAATGGGATTTCCTCCCCAACCCTAACCCTAACCCTGGCTGCAACCCTAACCCTAATTGCAGCCCTAACCCTAACCCTAACCCTCATTTCTGCCCTCACCCTATTCACCCTAGGGTGAATAACTCTGCGCTGCTTGCTCGAAACGGGCTGAAATTTGGTGTGGGTGCGTGGCTGTCTCCCCTTTACTAAGTGTGAAATGCCCGCGTCTCTACGACGTTCAGAAAAAAAGTTATTCCAAAATATCGTGTACTTTTTTGCTTGAGATTTGGTGGTTTGACCCCTTCCGGAGGTCGTAGAAGCTCGCGGATGGTACCAATGGATCGGGCATCCCCATATTAGTTCAGATGGAACCAACTTCCAAGTCTCTATGACCTTCAGAACAAAAGTTATTCAAGAAAATCTTCAATTCTCAATGGGATTTCCTCCCCAACCCTAACCCTAACCCTGGCTGCAACCCTAACCCTAATTGCAGCCCTAACCCTAACCCTCATTTCTGCCCTCACCCTATTCACCCTAGGGTGAATAACTCTGCGCTGCTTGCTCGAAACGGGCTGAAATTTGGTGTGGGTGCGTGGCTGTCTCCCCTTTACTACGTGTGAAATGCCCGAGTCTCTACGACGTTCAGAAAAAAAGTTATTCCAAAATATCGTGTACTTTTTTGCTTGAGATTTGGTGGTTTGACCCCTTCCGGAGGTCGTAGAAGCTCGGGGATGGTACCAATGGATCGGGCATCCCCACATTAGTTCAGATGGAACCAACTTCCAAGTCTCTATGACCTTCAGAACAAAAGTTATTCAAGAAAATCTTCAATTCTCAATGGGATTTCCTCCCCAACCCTAACCCTAACCCTGGCTGCAACCCTAACCCTAACCCTAACCCTAACCCTAACCCTCATTTCTGCCCTCACCCTATTCACCCTAGGGTGAATAACTCTGCGCTGCTTGCTCGAAACGGGCTGAAATTTGGTGTGGGTGCGTGGCTGTCTCCCCTTTACTACGTGTGAAATGCCCGAGTCTCTACGACGTTCAGAAAAAAAGTTATTCCAAAATATCGTGTACTTTTTTGCTTGAGATTTGGTGGTTTGACCCCTTCCGGAGGTCGTAGAAGCTCGGGGATGGTACCAATGGATCGGGCATCCCCACATTAGTTCAGATGGAACCAACTTCCAAGTCTCTATGACCTTCAGAACAAAAGTTATTCAAGAAAATCTTCAATTCTCAATGGGATTTCCTCCCCAACCCTAACCCTAACCCTGGCTGCAACCCTAACCCTAATTGCAGCCCTAACCCTAACCCTAACCCTCATTTCTGCCCTCACCCTATTCACCCTAGGGTGAATAACTCTGCGCTGCTTGCTCGAAACGGGCTGAAATTTGGTGTGGGTGCGTGGCTGTCTCCCCTTTACTAAGTGTGAAATGCCCGCGTCTCTACGACGTTCAGAAAAAAAGTTATTCCAAAATATCGTGTACTTTTTTGCTTGAGATTTGGTGGTTTGACCCCTTCCGGAGGTCGTAGAAGCTCGGGGATGGTACCAATGGATCGGGCATCCCCATATTAGTTCAGATGGAACCAACTTCCAAGTCTCTATGACCTTCAGAACAAAAGTTATTCAAGAAAATCTTCAATTCTCAATGGGATTTCCTCCCCAACCCTAACCCTAACCCTGGCTGCAACCCTAACCCTAATTGCAGCCCTAACCCTAACCCTAACCCTCATTTCTGCCCTCACCCTATTCACCCTAGGGTGAATAACTCTGCGCTGCTTGCTCGAAACGGGCTGAAATTTGGTGTGGGTGCGTGGCTGTCTCCCCTTTACTACGTGTGAAATGCCCGAGTCTCTACGACGTTCAGAAAAAAAGTTATTCCAAAATATCGTGTACTTTTTTGCTTGAGATTTGGTGGTTTGACCCCTTCCGGAGGTCGTAGAAGCTCGGGGATGGTACCAATGGATCGGGCATCCCCACATTAGTTCAGATGGAACCAACTTCCAAGTCTCTATGACCTTCAGAACAAAAGTTATTCAAGAAAATCTTCAATTCTCAATGGGATTTCCTCCCCAACCCTAACCCTAACCCTGGCTGCAACCCTAACCCTAATTGCAGCCCTAACCCTAACCCTAACCTTCATTTCTGCCCTCACCCTATTCACCCTAGGGTGAATAACTCTGCGCTGCTTGCTCGAAACGGGCTGAAATTTGGTGTGGGTGCGTGGCTGTCTCCCCTTTACTACGTGTGAAATGCCCGAGTCTCTACGACGTTCAGAAAAAAAGTTATTCCAAAATATCGTGTACTTTTTTGCTTGAGATTTGGTGGTTTGACCCCTTCCGGAGGTCGTAGAAGCTCGGGGATGGTACCAATGGATCGGGCATCCCCACATTAGTTCAGATGGAACCAACTTCCAAGTCTCTATGACCTTCAGAACAAAAGTTATTCAAGAAAATCTTCAATTCTCAATGGGATTTCCTCCCCAACCCTAACCCTAACCCTGGCTGCAACCCTAACCCTAATTGCAGCCCTAACCCTAACCCTAACCCTCATTTCTGCCCTCACCCTATTCACCCTAGGGTGAATAACTCTGCGCTGCTTGCTCGAAACGGACTGAAATTTGGTGTGGGTGCGTGGCTGTCTCCCCTTTACTAAGTGTGAAATGCCCGAGTCTCTACGACGTTCAGAAAAAAAGTTATTCCAAAATATCGTGTACTTTTTTGCTTGAGATTTGGTGGTTTGACCCCTTCCGGAGGTCGTAGAAGCTCGGGGATGGTACCAATGGATCGGGCATCCCCACATTAGTTCAGATGGAACCAACTTCCAAGTCTCTATGACCTTCAGAACAAAAGTTATTCAAGAAAATCTTCAATTCTCAATGGGATTTCCTCCCCAACCCTAACCCTAACCCTGGCTGCAACCCTAACCCTAATTGCAGCCCTAACCCTAACCCTAACCCTCATTTCTGCCCTCACCCTATTCACCCTAGGGTGAATAACTCTGCGCTGCTTGCTCGAAACGGACTGAAATTTGGTGTGGGTGCGTGGCTGTCTCCCCTTTACTAAGTGTGAAATGCCCGAGTCTCTACGACGTTCAGAAAAAAAGTTATTTCAAAATATCGTGTACTTTTTTGCTTGAGATTTGGTGGTTTGACCCCTTCCGGAGGACGTAGAAGCTCGGGGATGGTACCAATGGATCGGGCATCCCCACATTAGTTCAGATGGAACCAACTTCCAAGTCTCTATGACCTTCAGAACAAAAGTTATTCAAGAAAATCTTCAATTCTCAATGGGATTTCCTCCCCAACCCTAACCCTAACCCTGGCTGCAACCCTAACCCTAATTGCAGCCCTAACCCTAACCCTCATTTCTGCCCTCACCCTATTCACCCTAGGGTGAATAACTCTGCGCTGCTTGCTCGAAACGGGCTGAAATTTGGTGTGGGTGCGTGGCTGTCTCCCCTTTACTAAGTGTGAAATGCCCGAGTCTCTACGACGTTCAGAAAAAAAGTTATTTCAAAATATCGTGTACTTTTTTGCTTGAGATTTGGTGGTTTGACCCCTTCCGGAGGTCGTAGAAGCTCGGGGATGGTACCAATGGATCGGGCATCCCCACATTAGTTCAGATGGAACCAACTTCCAAGTCTCTATGACCTTCAGAACAAAAGTTATTCAAGAAAATCTTCAATTCTCAATGGGATTTCCTCCCCAACCCTAACCCTAACCCTGGCTGCAACCCTAACCCTAATTGCAGCCCTAACCCTAACCCTAACCCTCATTTCTGCCCTCACCCTATTCACCCTAGGGTGAATAACTCTGCGCTGCTTGCTCGAAACGGGCTGAAATTTGGTGTGGGTGCGTGGCTGTCTCCCCTTTACTAAGTGTGAAATGCCCGCGTCTCTACGACGTTCAGAAAAAAAGTTATTCCAAAATATCGTGTACTTTTTTGCTTGAGATTTGGTGGTTTGACCCCTTCCGGAGGTCGTAGAAGCTCGGGGATGGTACCAATGGATCGGGCATCCCCATATTAGTTCAGATGGAACCAACTTCCAAGTCTCTATGACCTTCAGAACAAAAGTTATTCAAGAAAATCTTCAATTCTCAATGGGATTTCCTCCCCAACCCTAACCCTAACCCTGGCTGCAACCCTAACCCTAATTGCAGCCCTAACCCTAACCCTCATTTCTGCCCTCACCCTATTCACCCTAGGGTGAATAACTCTGCGCTGCTTGCTCGAAACGGGCTGAAATTTGGTGTGGGTGCGTGGCTGTCTCCCCTTTACTACGTGTGAAATGCCCGAGTCTCTACGACGTTCAGAAAAAAAGTTATTCCAAAATATCGTGTACTTTTTTGCTTGAGATTTGGTGGTTTGACCCCTTCCGGAGGTCGTAGAAGCTCGGGGATGGTACCAATGGATCGGGCATCCCCACATTAGTTCAGATGGAACCAACTTCCAAGTCTCTATGACCTTCAGAACAAAAGTTATTCAAGAAAATCTTCAATTCTCAATGGGATTTCCTCCCCAACCCTAACCCTAACCCTGGCTGCAACCCTAACCCTAACCCTAACCCTCATTTCTGCCCTCACCCTATTCACCCTAGGGTGAATAACTCTGCGCTGCTTGCTCGAAACGGGCTGAAATTTGGTGTGGGTGCGTGGCTGTCTCCCCTTTACTACGTGTGAAATGCCCGAGTCTCTACGACGTTCAGAAAAAAAGTTATTCCAAAATATCGTGTACTTTTTTGCTTGAGATTTGGTGGTTTGACCCCTTCCGGAGGTCGTAGAAGCTCGGGGATGGTACCAATGGATCGGGCATCCCCACATTAGTTCAGATGGAACCAACTTCCAAGTCTCTATGACCTTCAGAACAAAAGTTATTCAAGAAAATCTTCAATTCTCAATGGGATTTCCTCCCCAACCCTAACCCTAACCCTGGCTGCAACCCTAACCCTAATTGCAGCCCTAACCCTAACCCTCATTTCTGCCCTCACCCTATTCACCCTAGGGTGAATAACTCTGCGCTGCTTGCTCGAAACGGGCTGAAATTTGGTGTGGGTGCGTGGCTGTCTCCCCTTTACTAAGTGTGAAATGCCCGAGTCTCTACGACGTTCAGAAAAAAAGTTATTTCAAAATATCGTGTACTTTTTTGCTTGAGATTTGGTGGTTTGACCCCTTCCGGAGGTCGTAGAAGCTCGGGGATGGTACCAATGGATCGGGCATCCCCACATTAGTTCAGATGGAACCAACTTCCAAGTCTCTATGACCTTCAGAACAAAAGTTATTCAAGAAAATCTTCAATTCTCAATGGGATTTCCTCCCCAACCCTAACCCTAACCCTGGCTGCAACCCTAACCCTAATTGCAGCCCTAACCCTAACCCTAACCCTCATTTCTGCCCTCACCCTATTCACCCTAGGGTGAATAACTCTGCGCTGCTTGCTCGAAACGGGCTGAAATTTGGTGTGGGTGCGTGGCTGTCTCCCCTTTACTAAGTGTGAAATGCCCGCGTCTCTACGACGTTCAGAAAAAAAGTTATTCCAAAATATCGTGTACTTTTTTGCTTGAGATTTGGTGGTTTGACCCCTTCCGGAGGTCGTAGAAGCTCGGGGATGGTACCAATGGATCGGGCATCCCCATATTAGTTCAGATGGAACCAACTTCCAAGTCTCTATGACCTTCAGAACAAAAGTTATTCAAGAAAATCTTCAATTCTCAATGGGATTTCCTCCCCAACCCTAACCCTAACCCTGGCTGCAACCCTAACCCTAATTGCAGCCCTAACCCTAACCCTCATTTCTGCCCTCACCCTATTCACCCTAGGGTGAATAACTCTGCGCTGCTTGCTCGAAACGGGCTGAAATTTGGTGTGGGTGCGTGGCTGTCTCCCCTTTACTACGTGTGAAATGCCCGAGTCTCTACGACGTTCAGAAAAAAAGTTATTCCAAAATATCGTGTACTTTTTTGCTTGAGATTTGGTGGTTTGACCCCTTCCGGAGGTCGTAGAAGCTCGGGGATGGTACCAATGGATCGGGCATCCCCACATTAGTTCAGATGGAACCAACTTCCAAGTCTCTATGACCTTCAGAACAAAAGTTATTCAAGAAAATCTTCAATTCTCAATGGGATTTCCTCCCCAACCCTAACCCTAACCCTGGCTGCAACCCTAACCCTAACCCTAACCCTCATTTCTGCCCTCACCCTATTCACCCTAGGGTGAATAACTCTGCGCTGCTTGCTCGAAACGGGCTGAAATTTGGTGTGGGTGCGTGGCTGTCTCCCCTTTACTACGTGTGAAATGCCCGAGTCTCTACGACGTTCAGAAAAAAAGTTATTCCAAAATATCGTGTACTTTTTTGCTTGAGATTTGGTGGTTTGACCCCTTCCGGAGGTCGTAGAAGCTCGGGGATGGTACCAATGGATCGGGCATCCCCACATTAGTTCAGATGGAACCAACTTCCAAGTCTCTATGACCTTCAGAACAAAAGTTATTCAAGAAAATCTTCAATTCTCAATGGGATTTCCTCCCCAACCCTAACCCTAACCCTGGCTGCAACCCTAACCCTAATTGCAGCCCTAACCCTAACCCTCATTTCTGCCCTCACCCTATTCACCCTAGGGTGAATAACTCTGCGCTGCTTGCTCGAAACGGGCTGAAATTTGGTGTGGGTGCGTGGCTGTCTCCCCTTTACTAAGTGTGAAATGCCCGAGTCTCTACGACGTTCAGAAAAAAAGTTATTTCAAAATATCGTGTACTTTTTTGCTTGAGATTTGGTGGTTTGACCCCTTCCGGAGGTCGTAGAAGCTCGGGGATGGTACCAATGGATCGGGCATCCCCACATTAGTTCAGATGGAACCAACTTCCAAGTCTCTATGACCTTCAGAACAAAAGTTATTCAAGAAAATCTTCAATTCTCAATGGGATTTCCTCCCCAACCCTAACCCTAACCCTGGCTGCAACCCTAACCCTAATTGCAGCCCTAACCCTAACCCTAACCCTCATTTCTGCCCTCACCCTATTCACCCTAGGGTGAATAACTCTGCGCTGCTTGCTCGAAACGGGCTGAAATTTGGTGTGGGTGCGTGGCTGTCTCCCCTTTACTAAGTGTGAAATGCCCGCGTCTCTACGACGTTCAGAAAAAAAGTTATTCCAAAATATCGTGTACTTTTTTGCTTGAGATTTGGTGGTTTGACCCCTTCCGGAGGTCGTAGAAGCTCGGGGATGGTACCAATGGATCGGGCATCCCCATATTAGTTCAGATGGAACCAACTTCCAAGTCTCTATGACCTTCAGAACAAAAGTTATTCAAGAAAATCTTCAATTCTCAATGGGATTTCCTCCCCAACCCTAACCCTAACCCTGGCTGCAACCCTAACCCTAATTGCAGCCCTAACCCTAACCCTCATTTCTGCCCTCACCCTATTCACCCTAGGGTGAATAACTCTGCGCTGCTTGCTCGAAACGGGCTGAAATTTGGTGTGGGTGCGTGGCTGTCTCCCCTTTACTACGTGTGAAATGCCCGAGTCTCTACGACGTTCAGAAAAAAAGTTATTCCAAAATATCGTGTACTTTTTTGCTTGAGATTTGGTGGTTTGACCCCTTCCGGAGGTCGTAGAAGCTCGGGGATGGTACCAATGGATCGGGCATCCCCACATTAGTTCAGATGGAACCAACTTCCAAGTCTCTATGACCTTCAGAACAAAAGTTATTCAAGAAAATCTTCAATTCTCAATGGGATTTCCTCCCCAACCCTAACCCTAACCCTGGCTGCAACCCTAACCCTAACCCTAACCCTAACCCTAACCCTCATTTCTGCCCTCACCCTATTCACCCTAGGGTGAATAACTCTGCGCTGCTTGCTCGAAACGGGCTGAAATTTGGTGTGGGTGCGTGGCTGTCTCCCCTTTACTACGTGTGAAATGCCCGAGTCTCTACGACGTTCAGAAAAAAAGTTATTCCAAAATATCGTGTACTTTTTTGCTTGAGATTTGGTGGTTTGACCCCTTCCGGAGGTCGTAGAAGCTCGGGGATGGTACCAATGGATCGGGCATCCCCACATTAGTTCAGATGGAACCAACTTCCAAGTCTCTATGACCTTCAGAACAAAAGTTATTCAAGAAAATCTTCAATTCTCAATGGGATTTCCTCCCCAACCCTAACCCTAACCCTGGCTGCAACCCTAACCCTAATTGCAGCCCTAACCCTAACCCTCATTTCTGCCCTCACCCTATTCACCCTAGGGTGAATAACTCTGCGCTGCTTGCTCGAAACGGGCTGAAATTTGGTGTGGGTGCGTGGCTGTCTCCCCTTTACTAAGTGTGAAATGCCCGAGTCTCTACGACGTTCAGAAAAAAAGTTATTTCAAAATATCGTGTACTTTTTTGCTTGAGATTTGGTGGTTTGACCCCTTCCGGAGGTCGTAGAAGCTCGGGGATGGTACCAATGGATCGGGCATCCCCACATTAGTTCAGATGGAACCAACTTCCAAGTCTCTATGACCTTCAGAACAAAAGTTATTCAAGAAAATCTTCAATTCTCAATGGGATTTCCTCCCCAACCCTAACCCTAACCCTGGCTGCAACCCTAACCCTAATTGCAGCCCTAACCCTAACCCTAACCCTCATTTCTGCCCTCACCCTATTCACCCTAGGGTGAATAACTCTGCGCTGCTTGCTCGAAACGGGCTGAAATTTGGTGTGGGTGCGTGGCTGTCTCCCCTTTACTAAGTGTGAAATGCCCGCGTCTCTACGACGTTCAGAAAAAAAGTTATTCCAAAATATCGTGTACTTTTTTGCTTGAGATTTGGTGGTTTGACCCCTTCCGGAGGTCGTAGAAGCTCGGGGATGGTACCAATGGATCGGGCATCCCCATATTAGTTCAGATGGAACCAACTTCCAAGTCTCTATGACCTTCAGAACAAAAGTTATTCAAGAAAATCTTCAATTCTCAATGGGATTTCCTCCCCAACCCTAACCCTAACCCTGGCTGCAACCCTAACCCTAACCCTAACCCTAACCCTAACCCTCATTTCTGCCCTCACCCTATTCACCCTAGGGTGAATAACTCTGCGCTGCTTGCTCGAAACGGGCTGAAATTTGGTGTGGGTGCGTGGCTGTCTCCCCTTTACTACGTGTGAAATGCCCGAGTCTCTACGACGTTCAGAAAAAAAGTTATTCCAAAATATCGTGTACTTTTTTGCTTGAGATTTGGTGGTTTGACCCCTTCCGGAGGTCGTAGAAGCTCGGGGATGGTACCAATGGATCGGGCATCCCCACATTAGTTCAGATGGAACCAACTTCCAAGTCTCTATGACCTTCAGAACAAAAGTTATTCAAGAAAATCTTCAATTCTCAATGGGATTTCCTCCCCAACCCTAACCCTAACCCTGGCTGCAACCCTAACCCTAATTGCAGCCCTAACCCTAACCCTAACCCTCATTTCTGCCCTCACCCTATTCACCCTAGGGTGAATAACTCTGCGCTGCTTGCTCGAAACGGGCTGAAATTTGGTGTGGGTGCGTGGCTGTCTCCCCTTTACTACATGTGAAATGCCCGAGTCTCTACGACGTTCAAAAAAAAAGTTATTTCAAAATATCGTGTACTTTTTTGCTTGAGATTTGGTGGTTTGACCCCTTCCGGAGGTCGTAGAAGCTCGGGGATGGTACCAATGGATCGGGCATCCCCACATTAGTTCAGATGGAACCAACTTCCAAGTCTCTATGACCTTCAGAACAAAAGTTATTCAAGAAAATCTTCAATTCTCAATGGGATTTCCTCCCCAACCCTAACCCTAACCCTGGCTGCAACCCTAACCCTAATTGCAGCCCTAACCCTAACCCTAACCCTCATTTCTGCCCTCACCCTATTCACCCTAGGGTGAATAACTCTGCGCTGCTTGCTCGAAACGGGCTGAAATTTGGTGTGGGTGCGTGGCTGTCTCCCCTTTACTAAGTGTGAAATGCCCGCGTCTCTACGACGTTCAGAAAAAAAGTTATTCCAAAATATCGTGTACTTTTTTGCTTGAGATTTGGTGGTTTGACCCCTTCCGGAGGTCGTAGAAGCTCGGGGATGGTACCAATGGATCGGGCATCCCCATATTAGTTCAGATGGAACCAACTTCCAAGTCTCTATGACCTTCAGAACAAAAGTTATTCAAGAAAATCTTCAATTCTCAATGGGATTTCCTCCCCAACCCTAACCCTAACCCTGGCTGCAACCCTAACCCTAATTGCAGCCCTAACCCTAACCCTCATTTCTGCCCTCACCCTATTCACCCTAGGGTGAATAACTCTGCGCTGCTTGCTCGAAACGGGCTGAAATTTGGTGTGGGTGCGTGGCTGTCTCCCCTTTACTACGTGTGAAATGCCCGAGTCTCTACGACGTTCAGAAAAAAAGTTATTCCAAAATATCGTGTACTTTTTTGCTTGAGATTTGGTGGTTTGACCCCTTCCGGAGGTCGTAGAAGCTCGGGGATGGTACCAATGGATCGGGCATCCCCACATTAGTTCAGATGGAACCAACTTCCAAGTCTCTATGACCTTCAGAACAAAAGTTATTCAAGAAAATCTTCAATTCTCAATGGGATTTCCTCCCCAACCCTAACCCTAACCCTGGCTGCAACCCTAACCCTAATTGCAGCCCTAACCCTAACCCTAACCCTCATTTCTGCCCTCACCCTATTCACCCTAGGGTGAATAACTCTGCGCTGCTTGCTCGAAACGGGCTGAAATTTGGTGTGGGTGCGTGGCTGTCTCCCCTTTACTAAGTGTGAAATGCCCGCGTCTCTACGACGTTCAGAAAAAAAGTTATTCCAAAATATCGTGTACTTTTTTGCTTGAGATTTGGTGGTTTGACCCCTTCCGGAGGTCGTAGAAGCTCGGGGATGGTACCAATGGATCGGGCATCCCCATATTAGTTCAGATGGAACCAACTTCCAAGTCTCTATGACCTTCAGAACAAAAGTTATTCAAGAAAATCTTCAATTCTCAATGGGATTTCCTCCCCAACCCTAACCCTAACCCTGGCTGCAACCCTAACCCTAATTGCAGCCCTAACCCTAACCCTCATTTCTGCCCTCACCCTATTCACCCTAGGGTGAATAACTCTGCGCTGCTTGCTCGAAACGGGCTGAAATTTGGTGTGGGTGCGTGGCTGTCTCCCCTTTACTACGTGTGAAATGCCCGAGTCTCTACGACGTTCAGAAAAAAAGTTATTCCAAAATATCGTGTACTTTTTTGCTTGAGATTTGGTGGTTTGACCCCTTCCGGAGGTCGTAGAAGCTCGGGGATGGTACCAATGGATCGGGCATCCCCACATTAGTTCAGATGGAACCAACTTCCAAGTCTCTATGACCTTCAGAACAAAAGTTATTCAAGAAAATCTTCAATTCTCAATGGGATTTCCTCCCCAACCCTAACCCTAACCCTGGCTGCAACCCTAACCCTAATTGCAGCCCTAACCCTAACCCTCATTTCTGCCCTCACCCTATTCACCCTAGGGTGAATAACTCTGCGCTGCTTGCTCGAAACGGGCTGAAATTTGGTGTGGGTGCGTGGCTGTCTCCCCTTTACTACGTGTGAAATGCCCGAGTCTCTACGACGTTCAGAAAAAAAGTTATTCCAAAATATCGTGTACTTTTTTGCTTGAGATTTGGTGGTTTGACCCCTTCCGGAGGTCGTAGAAGCTCGGGGATGGTACCAATGGATCGGGCATCCCCACATTAGTTCAGATGGAACCAACTTCCAAGTCTCTATGACCTTCAGAACAAAAGTTATTCAAGAAAATCTTCAATTCTCAATGGGATTTCCTCCCCAACCCTAACCCTAACCCTGGCTGCAACCCTAACCCTAATTGCAGCCCTAACCCTAACCCTAACCCTCATTTCTGCCCTCACCCTATTCACCCTAGGGTGAATAACTCTGCGCTGCTTGCTCGAAACGGGCTGAAATTTGGTGTGGGTGCGTGGCTGTCTCCCCTTTACTAAGTGTGAAATGCCCGCGTCTCTACGACGTTCAGAAAAAAAGTTATTCCAAAATATCGTGTACTTTTTTGCTTGAGATTTGGTGGTTTGACCCCTTCCGGAGGTCGTAGAAGCTCGGGGATGGTACCAATGGATCGGGCATCCCCATATTAGTTCAGATGGAACCAACTTCCAAGTCTCTATGACCTTCAGAACAAAAGTTATTCAAGAAAATCTTCAATTCTCAATGGGATTTCCTCCCCAACCCTAACCCTAACCCTGGCTGCAACCCTAACCCTAATTGCAGCCCTAACCCTAACCCTCATTTCTGCCCTCACCCTATTCACCCTAGGGTGAATAACTCTGCGCTGCTTGCTCGAAACGGGCTGAAATTTGGTGTGGGTGCGTGGCTGTCTCCCCTTTACTACGTGTGAAATGCCCGAGTCTCTACGACGTTCAGAAAAAAAGTTATTCCAAAATATCGTGTACTTTTTTGCTTGAGATTTGGTGGTTTGACCCCTTCCGGAGGTCGTAGAAGCTCGGGGATGGTACCAATGGATCGGGCATCCCCACATTAGTTCAGATGGAACCAACTTCCAAGTCTCTATGACCTTCAGAACAAAAGTTATTCAAGAAAATCTTCAATTCTCAATGGGATTTCCTCCCCAACCCTAACCCTAACCCTGGCTGCAACCCTAACCCTAACCCTAACCCTAACCCTAACCCTCATTTCTGCCCTCACCCTATTCACCCTAGGGTGAATAACTCTGCGCTGCTTGCTCGAAACGGGCTGAAATTTGGTGTGGGTGCGTGGCTGTCTCCCCTTTACTACGTGTGAAATGCCCGAGTCTCTACGACGTTCAGAAAAAAAGTTATTCCAAAATATCGTGTACTTTTTTGCTTGAGATTTGGTGGTTTGACCCCTTCCGGAGGTCGTAGAAGCTCGGGGATGGTACCAATGGATCGGGCATCCCCACATTAGTTCAGATGGAACCAACTTCCAAGTCTCTATGACCTTCAGAACAAAAGTTATTCAAGAAAATCTTCAATTCTCAATGGGATTTCCTCCCCAACCCTAACCCTAACCCTGGCTGCAACCCTAACCCTAATTGCAGCCCTAACCCTAACCCTCATTTCTGCCCTCACCCTATTCACCCTAGGGTGAATAACTCTGCGCTGCTTGCTCGAAACGGGCTGAAATTTGGTGTGGGTGCGTGGCTGTCTCCCCTTTACTAAGTGTGAAATGCCCGAGTCTCTACGACGTTCAGAAAAAAAGTTATTTCAAAATATCGTGTACTTTTTTGCTTGAGATTTGGTGGTTTGACCCCTTCCGGAGGTCGTAGAAGCTCGGGGATGGTACCAATGGATCGGGCATCCCCACATTAGTTCAGATGGAACCAACTTCCAAGTCTCTATGACCTTCAGAACAAAAGTTATTCAAGAAAATCTTCAATTCTCAATGGGATTTCCTCCCCAACCCTAACCCTAACCCTGGCTGCAACCCTAACCCTAATTGCAGCCCTAACCCTAACCCTAACCCTCATTTCTGCCCTCACCCTATTCACCCTAGGGTGAATAACTCTGCGCTGCTTGCTCGAAACGGGCTGAAATTTGGTGTGGGTGCGTGGCTGTCTCCCCTTTACTAAGTGTGAAATGCCCGCGTCTCTACGACGTTCAGAAAAAAAGTTATTCCAAAATATCGTGTACTTTTTTGCTTGAGATTTGGTGGTTTGACCCCTTCCGGAGGTCGTAGAAGCTCGGGGATGGTACCAATGGATCGGGCATCCCCATATTAGTTCAGATGGAACCAACTTCCAAGTCTCTATGACCTTCAGAACAAAAGTTATTCAAGAAAATCTTCAATTCTCAATGGGATTTCCTCCCCAACCCTAACCCTAACCCTGGCTGCAACCCTAACCCTAATTGCAGCCCTAACCCTAACCCTCATTTCTGCCCTCACCCTATTCACCCTAGGGTGAATAACTCTGCGCTGCTTGCTCGAAACGGGCTGAAATTTGGTGTGGGTGCGTGGCTGTCTCCCCTTTACTACGTGTGAAATGCCCGAGTCTCTACGACGTTCAGAAAAAAAGTTATTCCAAAATATCGTGTACTTTTTTGCTTGAGATTTGGTGGTTTGACCCCTTCCGGAGGTCGTAGAAGCTCGGGGATGGTACCAATGGATCGGGCATCCCCACATTAGTTCAGATGGAACCAACTTCCAAGTCTCTATGACCTTCAGAACAAAAGTTATTCAAGAAAATCTTCAATTCTCAATGGGATTTCCTCCCCAACCCTAACCCTAACCCTGGCTGCAACCCTAACCCTAACCCTAACCCTAACCCTAACCCTCATTTCTGCCCTCACCCTATTCACCCTAGGGTGAATAACTCTGCGCTGCTTGCTCGAAACGGGCTGAAATTTGGTGTGGGTGCGTGGCTGTCTCCCCTTTACTACGTGTGAAATGCCCGAGTCTCTACGACGTTCAGAAAAAAAGTTATTCCAAAATATTGTGTACTTTTTTGCTTGAGATTTGGTGGTTTGACCCCTTCCGGAGGTCGTAGAAGCTCGGGGATGGTACCAATGGATCGGGCATCCCCACATTAGTTCAGATGGAACCAACTTCCAAGTCTCTATGACCTTCAGAACAAAAGTTATTCAAGAAAATCTTCAATTCTCAATGGGATTTCCTCCCCAACCCTAACCCTAACCCTGGCTGCAACCCTAACCCTAATTGCAGCCCTAACCCTAACCCTAACCCTCATTTCTGCCCTCACCCTATTCACCCTAGGGTGAATAACTCTGCGCTGCTTGCTCGAAACGGGCTGAAATTTGGTGTGGGTGCGTGGCTGTCTCCCCTTTACTACATGTGAAATGCCCGAGTCTCTACGACGTTCAAAAAAAAAGTTATTTCAAAATATCGTGTACTTTTTTGCTTGAGATTTGGTGGTTTGACCCCTTCCGGAGGTCGTAGAAGCTCGGGGATGGTACCAATGGATCGGGCATCCCCACATTAGTTCAGATGGAACCAACTTCCAAGTCTCTATGACCTTCAGAACAAAAGTTATTCAAGAAAATCTTCAATTCTCAATGGGATTTCCTCCCCAACCCTAACCCTAACCCTGGCTGCAACCCTAACCCTAATTGCAGCCCTAACCCTAACCCTAACCCTCATTTCTGCCCTCACCCTATTCACCCTAGGGTGAATAACTCTGCGCTGCTTGCTCGAAACGGGCTGAAATTTGGTGTGGGTGCGTGGCTGTCTCCCCTTTACTAAGTGTGAAATGCCCGCGTCTCT
The DNA here is from genome assembly GCF_024713975.1 of Paralichthys olivaceus. NCBI lineage: Eukaryota > Metazoa > Chordata > Actinopteri > Pleuronectiformes > Paralichthyidae > Paralichthys > Paralichthys olivaceus. The sequence continues at coordinate 988,222 of NC_091097.1, read as the reverse complement.
ACGACGTTCAGAAAAAAAGTTATTCCAAAATATCGTGTACTTTTTTGCTTGAGATTTGGTGGTTTGACCCCTTCCGGAGGTCGTAGAAGCTCGGGGATGGTACCAATGGATCGGGCATCCCCATATTAGTTCAGATGGAACCAACTTCCAAGTCTCTATGACCTTCAGAACAAAAGTTATTCAAGAAAATCTTCAATTCTCAATGGGATTTCCTCCCCAACCCTAACCCTAACCCTGGCTGCAACCCTAACCCTAATTGCAGCCCTAACCCTAACCCTCATTTCTGCCCTCACCCTATTCACCCTAGGGTGAATAACTCTGCGCTGCTTGCTCGAAACGGGCTGAAATTTGGTGTGGGTGCGTGGCTGTCTCCCCTTTACTACGTGTGAAATGCCCGAGTCTCTACGACGTTCAGAAAAAAAGTTATTCCAAAATATCGTGTACTTTTTTGCTTGAGATTTGGTGGTTTGACCCCTTCCGGAGGTCGTAGAAGCTCGGGGATGGTACCAATGGATCGGGCATCCCCACATTAGTTCAGATGGAACCAACTTCCAAGTCTCTATGACCTTCAGAACAAAAGTTATTCAAGAAAATCTTCAATTCTCAATGGGATTTCCTCCCCAACCCTAACCCTAACCCTGGCTGCAACCCTAACCCTAATTGCAGCCCTAACCCTAACCCTCATTTCTGCCCTCACCCTATTCACCCTAGGGTGAATAACTCTGCGCTGCTTGCTCGAAACGGGCTGAAATTTGGTGTGGGTGCGTGGCTGTCTCCCCTTTACTACGTGTGAAATGCCCGAGTCTCTACGACGTTCAGAAAAAAAGTTATTCCAAAATATCGTGTACTTTTTTGCTTGAGATTTGGTGGTTTGACCCCTTCCGGAGGTCGTAGAAGCTCGGGGATGGTACCAATGGATCGGGCATCCCCACATTAGTTCAGATGGAACCAACTTCCAAGTCTCTATGACCTTCAGAACAAAAGTTATTCAAGAAAATCTTCAATTCTCAATGGGATTTCCTCCCCAACCCTAACCCTAACCCTGGCTGCAACCCTAACCCTAACCCTAACCCTAACCCTCATTTCTGCCCTCACCCTATTCACCCTAGGGTGAATAACTCTGCGCTGCTTGCTCGAAACGGGCTGAAATTTGGTGTGGGTGCGTGGCTGTCTCCCCTTTACTACGTGTGAAATGCCCGAGTCTCTACGACGTTCAGAAAAAAAGTTATTCCAAAATATCGTGTACTTTTTTGCTTGAGATTTGGTGGTTTGACCCCTTCCGGAGGTCGTAGAAGCTCGGGGATGGTACCAATGGATCGGGCATCCCCACATTAGTTCAGATGGAACCAACTTCCAAGTCTCTATGACCTTCAGAACAAAAGTTATTCAAGAAAATCTTCAATTCTCAATGGGATTTCCTCCCCAACCCTAACCCTAACCCTGGCTGCAACCCTAACCCTAATTGCAGCCCTAACCCTAACCCTAACCCTCATTTCTGCCCTCACCCTATTCACCCTAGGGTGAATAACTCTGCGCTGCTTGCTCGAAACGGGCTGAAATTTGGTGTGGGTGCGTGGCTGTCTCCCCTTTACTACATGTGAAATGCCCGAGTCTCTACGACGTTCAGAAAAAAAGTTATTCCAAAATATCGTGTACTTTTTTGCTTGAGATTTGGTGGTTTGACCCCTTCCGGAGGTCGTAGAAGCTCGGGGATGGTACCAATGGATCGGGCATCCCCACATTAGTTCAGATGGAACCAACTTCCAAGTCTCTATGACCTTCAGAACAAAAGTTATTCAAGAAAATCTTCAATTCTCAATGGGATTTCCTCCCCAACCCTAACCCTAACCCTGGCTGCAACCCTAACCCTAATTGCAGCCCTAACCCTAACCCTAACCCTCATTTCTGCCCTCACCCTATTCACCCTAGGGTGAATAACTCTGCGCTGCTTGCTCGAAACGGACTGAAATTTGGTGTGGGTGCGTGGCTGTCTCCCCTTTACTAAGTGTGAAATGCCCGAGTCTCTACGACGTTCAGAAAAAAAGTTATTTCAAAATATCGTGTACTTTTTTGCTTGAGATTTGGTGGTTTGACCCCTTCCGGAGGACGTAGAAGCTCGGGGATGGTACCAATGGATCGGGCATCCCCACATTAGTTCAGATGGAACCAACTTCCAAGTCTCTATGACCTTCAGAACAAAAGTTATTCAAGAAAATCTTCAATTCTCAATGGGATTTCCTCCCCAACCCTAACCCTAACCCTGGCTGCAACCCTAACCCTAATTGCAGCCCTAACCCTAACCCTAACCCTCATTTCTGCCCTCACCCTATTCACCCTAGGGTGAATAACTCTGCGCTGCTTGCTCGAAACGGGCTGAAATTTGGTGTGGGTGCGTGGCTGTCTCCCCTTTACTACGTGTGAAATGCCCGAGTCTCTACGACGTTCAGAAAAAAAGTTATTCCAAAATATCGTGTACTTTTTTGCTTGAGATTTGGTGGTTTGACCCCTTCCGGAGGTCGTAGAAGCTCGGGGATGGTACCAATGGATCGGGCATCCCCACATTAGTTCAGATGGAACCAACTTCCAAGTCTCTATGACCTTCAGAACAAAAGTTATTCAAGAAAATCTTCAATTCTCAATGGGATTTCCTCCCCAACCCTAACCCTAACCCTGGCTGCAACCCTAACCCTAATTGCAGCCCTAACCCTAACCCTAACCCTCATTTCTGCCCTCACCCTATTCACCCTAGGGTGAATAACTCTGCGCTGCTTGCTCGAAACGGGCTGAAATTTGGTGTGGGTGCGTGGCTGTCTCCCCTTTACTACGTGTGAAATGCCCGAGTCTCTACGACATTCAGAAAAAAAGTTATTCCAAAATATCGTGTACTTTTTTGCTTGAGATTTGGTGGTTTGACCCCTTCCGGAGGTCGTAGAAGCTCGGGGATGGTACCAATGGATCGGGCATCCCCACATTAGTTCAGATGGAACCAACTTCCAAGTCTCTATGACCTTCAGAACAAAAGTTATTCAAGAAAATCTTCAATTCTCAATGGGATTTCCTCCTCAACCCTAACCCTAACCCTGGCTGCAACCCTAACCCTAATTGCAGCCCTAACCCTAACCCTAACCCTCATTTCTGCCCTCACCCTATTCACCCTAGGGTGAATAACTCTGCGCTGCTTGCTCGAAACGGGCTGAAATTTGGTGTGGGTGCGTGGCTGTCTCCCCTTTACTACGTGTGAAATGCCCGAGTCTCTACGACGTTCAGAAAAAAAGTTATTCCAAAATATCGTGTACTTTTTTGCTTGAGATTTGGTGGTTTGACCCCTTCCGGAGGTCGTAGAAGCTCGGGGGTGGTACCAATGGATCGGGCATCCCCACATTAGTTCAGATGGAACCAACTTCCAAGTCTCTATGACCTTCAGAACAAAAGTTATTCAAGAAAATCTTCAATTCTCAATGGGATTTCCTCCCCAACCCTAACCCTAACCCTGGCTGCAACCCTAACCCTAATTGCAGCCCTAACCCTAACCCTCATTTCTGCCCTCACCCTATTCACCCTAGGGTGAATAACTCTGCGCTGCTTGCTCGAAACGGGCTGAAATTTGGTGTGGGTGCGTGGCTGTCTCCCCTTTACTAAGTGTGAAATGCCCGAGTCTCTACGACGTTCAGAAAAAAAGTTATTTCAAAATATCGTGTACTTTTTTGCTTGAGATTTGGTGGTTTGACCCCTTCCGGAGGTCGTAGAAGCTCGGGGATGGTACCAATGGATCGGGCATCCCCACATTAGTTCAGATGGAACCAACTTCCAAGTCTCTATGACCTTCAGAACAAAAGTTATTCAAGAAAATCTTCAATTCTCAATGGGATTTCCTCCCCAACCCTAACCCTAACCCTGGCTGCAACCCTAACCCTAATTGCAGCCCTAACCCTAACCCTAACCCTCATTTCTGCCCTCACCCTATTCACCCTAGGGTGAATAACTCTGCGCTGCTTGCTCGAAACGGGCTGAAATTTGGTGTGGGTGCGTGGCTGTCTCCCCTTTACTAAGTGTGAAATGCCCGCGTCTCTACGACGTTCAGAAAAAAAGTTATTCCAAAATATCGTGTACTTTTTTGCTTGAGATTTGGTGGTTTGACCCCTTCCGGAGGTCGTAGAAGCTCGGGGATGGTACCAATGGATCGGGCATCCCCATATTAGTTCAGATGGAACCAACTTCCAAGTCTCTATGACCTTCAGAACAAAAGTTATTCAAGAAAATCTTCAATTCTCAATGGGATTTCCTCCCCAACCCTAACCCTAACCCTGGCTGCAACCCTAACCCTAATTGCAGCCCTAACCCTAACCCTCATTTCTGCCCTCACCCTATTCACCCTAGGGTGAATAACTCTGCGCTGCTTGCTCGAAACGGGCTGAAATTTGGTGTGGGTGCGTGGCTGTCTCCCCTTTACTACGTGTGAAATGCCCGAGTCTCTACGACGTTCAGAAAAAAAGTTATTCCAAAATATCGTGTACTTTTTTGCTTGAGATTTGGTGGTTTGACCCCTTCCGGAGGTCGTAGAAGCTCGGGGATGGTACCAATGGATCGGGCATCCCCACATTAGTTCAGATGGAACCAACTTCCAAGTCTCTATGACCTTCAGAACAAAAGTTATTCAAGAAAATCTTCAATTCTCAATGGGATTTCCTCCCCAACCCTAACCCTAACCCTGGCTGCAACCCTAACCCTAACCCTAACCCTAACCCTAACCCTCATTTCTGCCCTCACCCTATTCACCCTAGGGTGAATAACTCTGCGCTGCTTGCTCGAAACGGGCTGAAATTTGGTGTGGGTGCGTGGCTGTCTCCCCTTTACTACGTGTGAAATGCCCGAGTCTCTACGACGTTCAGAAAAAAAGTTATTCCAAAATATCGTGTACTTTTTTGCTTGAGATTTGGTGGTTTGACCCCTTCCGGAGGTCGTAGAAGCTCGGGGATGGTACCAATGGATCGGGCATCCCCACATTAGTTCAGATGGAACCAACTTCCAAGTCTCTATGACCTTCAGAACAAAAGTTATTCAAGAAAATCTTCAATTCTCAATGGGATTTCCTCCCCAACCCTAACCCTAACCCTGGCTGCAACCCTAACCCTAATTGCAGCCCTAACCCTAACCCTCATTTCTGCCCTCACCCTATTCACCCTAGGGTGAATAACTCTGCGCTGCTTGCTCGAAACGGGCTGAAATTTGGTGTGGGTGCGTGGCTGTCTCCCCTTTACTAAGTGTGAAATGCCCGAGTCTCTACGACGTTCAGAAAAAAAGTTATTTCAAAATATCGTGTACTTTTTTGCTTGAGATTTGGTGGTTTGACCCCTTCCGGAGGTCGTAGAAGCTCGGGGATGGTACCAATGGATCGGGCATCCCCACATTAGTTCAGATGGAACCAACTTCCAAGTCTCTATGACCTTCAGAACAAAAGTTATTCAAGAAAATCTTCAATTCTCAATGGGATTTCCTCCCCAACCCTAACCCTAACCCTGGCTGCAACCCTAACCCTAATTGCAGCCCTAACCCTAACCCTCATTTCTGCCCTCACCCTATTCACCCTAGGGTGAATAACTCTGCGCTGCTTGCTCGAAACGGGCTGAAATTTGGTGTGGGTGCGTGGCTGTCTCCCCTTTACTACGTGTGAAATGCCCGAGTCTCTACGACGTTCAGAAAAAAAGTTATTCCAAAATATCGTGTACTTTTTTGCTTGAGATTTGGTGGTTTGACCCCTTCCGGAGGTCGTAGAAGCTCGGGGATGGTACCAATGGATCGGGCATCCCCACATTAGTTCAGATGGAACCAACTTCCAAGTCTCTATGACCTTCAGAACAAAAGTTATTCAAGAAAATCTTCAATTCTCAATGGGATTTCCTCCCCAACCCTAACCCTAACCCTGGCTGCAACCCTAACCCTAACCCTAACCCTAACCCTCATTTCTGCCCTCACCCTATTCACCCTAGGGTGAATAACTCTGCGCTGCTTGCTCGAAACGGGCTGAAATTTGGTGTGGGTGCGTGGCTGTCTCCCCTTTACTACGTGTGAAATGCCCGAGTCTCTACGACGTTCAGAAAAAAAGTTATTCCAAAATATCGTGTACTTTTTTGCTTGAGATTTGGTGGTTTGACCCCTTCCGGAGGTCGTAGAAGCTCGGGGATGGTACCAATGGATCGGGCATCCCCACATTAGTTCAGATGGAACCAACTTCCAAGTCTCTATGACCTTCAGAACAAAAGTTATTCAAGAAAATCTTCAATTCTCAATGGGATTTCCTCCCCAACCCTAACCCTAACCCTGGCTGCAACCCTAACCCTAATTGCAGCCCTAACCCTAACCCTAACCCTCATTTCTGCCCTCACCCTATTCACCCTAGGGTGAATAACTCTGCGCTGCTTGCTCGAAACGGGCTGAAATTTGGTGTGGGTGCGTGGCTGTCTCCCCTTTACTACATGTGAAATGCCCGAGTCTCTACGACGTTCAGAAAAAAAGTTATTCCAAAATATCGTGTACTTTTTTGCTTGAGATTTGGTGGTTTGACCCCTTCCGGAGGTCGTAGAAGCTCGGGGATGGTACCAATGGATCGGGCATCCCCACATTAGTTCAGATGGAACCAACTTCCAAGTCTCTATGACCTTCAGAACAAAAGTTATTCAAGAAAATCTTCAATTCTCAATGGGATTTCCTCCCCAACCCTAACCCTAACCCTGGCTGCAACCCTAACCCTAATTGCAGCCCTAACCCTAACCCTAACCCTCATTTCTGCCCTCACCCTATTCACCCTAGGGTGAATAACTCTGCGCTGCTTGCTCGAAACGGACTGAAATTTGGTGTGGGTGCGTGGCTGTCTCCCCTTTACTAAGTGTGAAATGCCCGAGTCTCTACGACGTTCAGAAAAAAAGTTATTTCAAAATATCGTGTACTTTTTTGCTTGAGATTTGGTGGTTTGACCCCTTCCGGAGGACGTAGAAGCTCGGGGATGGTACCAATGGATCGGGCATCCCCACATTAGTTCAGATGGAACCAACTTCCAAGTCTCTATGACCTTCAGAACAAAAGTTATTCAAGAAAATCTTCAATTCTCAATGGGATTTCCTCCCCAACCCTAACCCTAACCCTGGCTGCAACCCTAACCCTAATTGCAGCCCTAACCCTAACCCTAACCCTCATTTCTGCCCTCACCCTATTCACCCTAGGGTGAATAACTCTGCGCTGCTTGCTCGAAACGGGCTGAAATTTGGTGTGGGTGCGTGGCTGTCTCCCCTTTACTACGTGTGAAATGCCCGAGTCTCTACGACGTTCAGAAAAAAAGTTATTCCAAAATATCGTGTACTTTTTTGCTTGAGATTTGGTGGTTTGACCCCTTCCGGAGGTCGTAGAAGCTCGGGGGTGGTACCAATGGATCGGGCATCCCCACATTAGTTCAGATGGAACCAACTTCCAAGTCTCTATGACCTTCAGAACAAAAGTTATTCAAGAAAATCTTCAATTCTCAATGGGATTTCCTCCCCAACCCTAACCCTAACCCTGGCTGCAACCCTAACCCTAATTGCAGCCCTAACCCTAACCCTAACCCTCATTTCTGCCCTCACCCTATTCACCCTAGGGTGAATAACTCTGCGCTGCTTGCTCGAAACGGACTGAAATTTGGTGTGGGTGCGTGGCTGTCTCCCCTTTACTAAGTGTGAAATGCCCAAGTCTCTACGACGTTCAGAAAAAAAGTTATTTCAAAATATCGTGTACTTTTTTGCTTGAGATTTGGTGGTTTGACCCCTTCCGGAGGACGTAGAAGCTCGGGGATGGTACCAATGGATCGGGCATCCCCACATTAGTTCAGATGGAACCAACTTCCAAGTCTCTATGACCTTCAGAACAAAAGTTATTCAAGAAAATCTTCAATTCTCAATGGGATTTCCTCCCCAACCCTAACCCTAACCCTGGCTGCAACCCTAACCCTAATTGCAGCCCTAACCCTAACCCTAACCCTCATTTCTGCCCTCACCCTATTCACCCTAGGGTGAATAACTCTGCGCTGCTTGCTCGAAACGGGCTGAAATTTGGTGTGGGTGCGTGGCTGTCTCCCCTTTACTACGTGTGAAATGCCCGAGTCTCTACGACGTTCAGAAAAAAAGTTATTCCAAAATATCGTGTACTTTTTTGCTTGAGATTTGGTGGTTTGACCCCTTCCGGAGGTCGTAGAAGCTCGGGGATGGTACCAATGGATCGGGCATCCCCACATTAGTTCAGATGGAACCAACTTCCAAGTCTCTATGACCTTCAGAACAAAAGTTATTCAAGAAAATCTTCAATTCTCAATGGGATTTCCTCCCCAACCCTAACCCTAACCCTGGCTGCAACCCTAACCCTAATTGCAGCCCTAACCCTAACCCTAACCCTCATTTCTGCCCTCACCCTATTCACCCTAGGGTGAATAACTCTGCGCTGCTTGCTCGAAACGGGCTGAAATTTGGTGTGGGTGCGTGGCTGTCTCCCCTTTACTACGTGTGAAATGCCCGAGTCTCTACGACATTCAGAAAAAAAGTTATTCCAAAATATCGTGTACTTTTTTGCTTGAGATTTGGTGGTTTGACCCCTTCCGGAGGTCGTAGAAGCTCGGGGATGGTACCAATGGATCGGGCATCCCCACATTAGTTCAGATGGAACCAACTTCCAAGTCTCTATGACCTTCAGAACAAAAGTTATTCAAGAAAATCTTCAATTCTCAATGGGATTTCCTCCCCAACCCTAACCCTAACCCTGGCTGCAACCCTAACCCTAATTGCAGCCCTAACCCTAACCCTAACCCTCATTTCTGCCCTCACCCTATTCACCCTAGGGTGAATAACTCTGCGCTGCTTGCTCGAAACGGGCTGAAATTTGGTGTGGGTGCGTGGCTGTCTCCCCTTTACTACGTGTGAAATGCCCGAGTCTCTACGACGTTCAGAAAAAAAGTTATTCCAAAATATCGTGTACTTTTTTGCTTGAGATTTGGTGGTTTGACCCCTTCCGGAGGTCGTAGAAGCTCGGGGGTGGTACCAATGGATCGGGCATCCCCACATTAGTTCAGATGGAACCAACTTCCAAGTCTCTATGACCTTCAGAACAAAAGTTATTCAAGAAAATCTTCAATTCTCAATGGGATTTCCTCCCCAACCCTAACCCTAACCCTGGCTGCAACCCTAACCCTAATTGCAGCCCTAACCCTAACCCTAACCCTCATTTCTGCCCTCACCCTATTCACCCTAGGGTGAATAACTCTGCGCTGCTTGCTCGAAACGGGCTGAAATTTGGTGTGGGTGCGTGGCTGTCTCCCCTTTACTACGTGTGAAATGCCCGAGTCTCTACGACGTTCAGAAAAAAAGTTATTCCAAAATATCGTGTACTTTTTTGCTTGAGATTTGGTGGTTTGACCCCTTCCGGAGGTCGTAGAAGCTCGGGGATGGTACCAATGGATCGGGCATCCCCACATTAGTTCAGATGGAACCAACTTCCAAGTCTCTATGACCTTCAGAACAAAAGTTATTCAAGAAAATCTTCAATTCTCAATGGGATTTCCTCCCCAACCCTAACCCTAACCCTGGCTGCAACCCTAACCCTAATTGCAGCCCTAACCCTAACCCTAACCCTCATTTCTGCCCTCACCCTATTCACCCTAGGGTGAATAACTCTGCGCTGCTTGCTCGAAACGGACTGAAATTTGGTGTGGGTGCGTGGCTGTCTCCCCTTTACTAAGTGTGAAATGCCCGAGTCTCTACGACGTTCAGAAAAAAAGTTATTTCAAAATATCGTGTACTTTTTTGCTTGAGATTTGGTGGTTTGACCCCTTCCGGAGGACGTAGAAGCTCGGGGATGGTACCAATGGATCGGGCATCCCCACATTAGTTCAGATGGAACCAACTTCCAAGTCTCTATGACCTTCAGAACAAAAGTTATTCAAGAAAATCTTCAATTCTCAATGGGATTTCCTCCCCAACCCTAACCCTAACCCTGGCTGCAACCCTAACCCTAATTGCAGCCCTAACCCTAACCCTAACCCTCATTTCTGCCCTCACCCTATTCACCCTAGGGTGAATAACTCTGCGCTGCTTGCTCGAAACGGGCTGAAATTTGGTGTGGGTGCGTGGCTGTCTCCCCTTTACTACGTGTGAAATGCCCGAGTCTCTACGACGTTCAGAAAAAAAGTTATTCCAAAATATCGTGTACTTTTTTGCTTGAGATTTGGTGGTTTGACCCCTTCCGGAGGTCGTAGAAGCTCGGGGATGGTACCAATGGATCGGGCATCCCCACATTAGTTCAGATGGAACCAACTTCCAAGTCTCTATGACCTTCAGAACAAAAGTTATTCAAGAAAATCTTCAATTCTCAATGGGATTTCCTCCCCAACCCTAACCCTAACCCTGGCTGCAACCCTAACCCTAATTGCAGCCCTAACCCTAACCCTAACCGTCATTTCTGCCCTCACCCTATTCACCCTAGGGTGAATAACTCTGCGCTGCTTGCTCGAAACGGACTGAAATTTGGTGTGGGTGCGTGGCTGTCTCCCCTTTACTAAGTGTGAAATGCCCGAGTCTCTACGACGTTCAGAAAAAAAGTTATTTCAAAATATCGTGTACTTTTTTGCTTGAGATTTGGTGGTTTGACCCCTTCCGGAGGACGTAGAAGCTCGGGGATGGTACCAATGGATCGGGCATCCCCACATTAGTTCAGATGGAACCAACTTCCAAGTCTCTATGACCTTCAGAACAAAAGTTATTCAAGAAAATCTTCAATTCTCAATGGGATTTCCTCCCCAACCCTAACCCTAACCCTGGCTGCAACCCTAACCCTAATTGCAGCCCTAACCCTAACCCTAACCCTCATTTCTGCCCTCACCCTATTCACCCTAGGGTGAATAACTCTGCGCTGCTTGCTCGAAACGGACTGAAATTTGGTGTGGGTGCGTGGCTGTCTCCCCTTTACTAAGTGTGAAATGCCCGAGTCTCTACGACGTTCAGAAAAAAAGTTATTTCAAAATATCGTGTACTTTTTTGCTTGAGATTTGGTGGTTTGACCCCTTCCGGAGGACGTAGAAGCTCGGGGATGGTACCAATGGATCGGGCATCCCCACATTAGTTCAGATGGAACCAACTTCCAAGTCTCTATGACCTTCAGAACAAAAGTTATTCAAGAAAATCTTCAATTCTCAATGGGATTTCCTCCCCAACCCTAACCCTAACCCTGGCTGCAACCCTAACCCTAATTGCAGCCCTAACCCTAACCCTAACCCTCATTTCTGCCCTCACCCTATTCACCCTAGGGTGAATAACTCTGCGCTGCTTGCTCGAAACGGGCTGAAATTTGGTGTGGGTGCGTGGCTGTCTCCCCTTTACTACGTGTGAAATGCCCGAGTCTCTATGACGTTCAGAAAAAAAGTTATTCCAAAATATCGTGTACTTTTTTGCTTGAGATTTGGTGGTTTGACCCCTTCCGGAGGTCGTAGAAGCTCGGGGATGGTACCAATGGATCGGGCATCCCCACATTAGTTCAGATGGAACCAACTTCCAAGTCTCTATGACCTTCAGAACAAAAGTTATTCAAGAAAATCTTCAATTCTCAATGGGATTTCCTCCCCAACCCTAACCCTAACCCTGGCTGCAACCCTAACCCTAATTGCAGCCCTAACCCTAACCCTAACCTTCATTTCTGCCCTCACCCTATTCACCCTAGGGTGAATAACTCTGCGCTGCTTGCTCGAAACGGGCTGAAATTTGGTGTGGGTGCGTGGCTGTCTCCCCTTTACTACCTGTGAAATGCCCGAGTCTCTACGACGTTCAGAAAAAAAGTTATTCCAAAATATCGTGTACTTTTTTGCTTGAGATTTGGTGGTTTGACCCCTTCCGGAGGTCGTAGAAGCTCGGGGATGGTACCAATGGATCGGGCATCCCCACATTAGTTCAGATGGAACCAACTTCCAAGTCTCTATGACCTTCAGAACAAAAGTTATTCAAGAAAATCTTCAATTCTCAATGGGATTTCCTCCCCAACCCTAACCCTAACCCTGGCTGCAACCCTAACCCTAATTGCAGCCCTAACCCTAACCCTAACCCTCATTTCTGCCCTCACCCTATTCACCCTAGGGTGAATAACTCTGCGCTGCTTGCTCGAAACGGACTGAAATTTGGTGTGGGTGCGTGGCTGTCTCCCCTTTACTAAGTGTGAAATGCCCGAGTCTCTACGACGTTCAGAAAAAAAGTTATTCCAAAATATCGTGTACTTTTTTGCTTGAGATTTGGTGGTTTGACCCCTTCCGGAGGTCGTAGAAGCTCGGGGATGGTACCAATGGATCGGGCATCCCCACATTAGTTCAGATGGAACCAACTTCCAAGTCTCTATGACCTTCAGAACAAAAGTTATTCAAGAAAATCTTCAATTCTCAATGGGATTTCCTCCCCAACCCTAACCCTAACCCTGGCTGCAACCCTAACCCTAATTGCAGCCCTAACCCTAACCCTAACCCTCATTTCTGCCCTCACCCTATTCACCCTAGGGTGAATAACTCTGCGCTGCTTGCTCGAAACGGACTGAAATTTGGTGTGGGTGCGTGGCTGTCTCCCCTTTACTAAGTGTGAAATGCCCGAGTCTCTACGACGTTCAGAAAAAAAGTTATTCCAAAATATCGTGTACTTTTTTGCTTGAGATTTGGTGGTTTGACCCCTTCCGGAGGTCGTAGAAGCTCGGGGATGGTACCAATGGATCGGGCATCCCCACATTAGTTCAGATGGAACCAACTTCCAAGTCTCTATGACCTTCAGAACAAAAGTTATTCAAGAAAATCTTCAATTCTCAATGGGATTTCCTCCCCAACCCTAACCCTAACCCTGGCTGCAACCCTAACCCTAATTGCAGCCCTAACCCTAACCCTAACCCTCATTTCTGCCCTCACCCTATTCACCCTAGGGTGAATAACTCTGCGCTGCTTGCTCGAAACGGGCTGAAATTTGGTGTGGGTGCGTGGCTGTCTCCCCTTTACTACGTGTGAAATGCCCGAGTCTCTACGACATTCAGAAAAAAAGTTATTCCAAAATATCGTGTACTTTTTTGCTTGAGATTTGGTGGTTTGACCCCTTCCGGAGGTCGTAGAAGCTCGGGGATGGTACCAATGGATCGGGCATCCCCACATTAGTTCAGATGGAACCAACTTCCAAGTCTCTATGACCTTCAGAACAAAAGTTATTCAAGAAAATCTTCAATTCTCAATGGGATTTCCTCCCCAACCCTAACCCTAACCCTGGCTGCAACCCTAACCCTAATTGCAGCCCTAACCCTAACCCTAACCTTCATTTCTGCCCTCACCCTATTCACCCTAGGGTGAATAACTCTGTGCTGCTTGCTCGAAACGGGCTGAAATTTGGTGTGGGTGCGTGGCTGTCTCCCCTTTACTAAGTGTGAAATGCCCGAGTCTCTACGACGTTCAGAAAAAAAGTTATTCCAAAATATCGTGTACTTTTTTGCTTGAGATTTGGTGGTTTGACCCCTTCCGGAGGTCGTAGAAGCTCGGGGATGGTACCAATGGATCGGGCATCCCCACATTAGTTCAGATGGAACTAACTTCCAAGTCTCTATGACCTTCAGAACAAAAGTTATTCAAGAAAATCTTCAATTCTCAATGGGATTTCCTCCCCAACCCTAACCCTAACCCTGGCTGCAACCCTAACCCTAATTGCAGCCCTAACCCTAACCCTAACCCTCATTTCTGCCCTCACCCTATTCACCCTAGGGTGAATAACTCTGCGCTGCTTGCTCGAAACGGGCTGAAATTTGGTGTGGGTGCGTGGCTGTCTCCCCTTTACTACGTGTGAAATGCCCGAGTCTCTACGACGTTCAGAAAAAAAGTTATTCCAAAATATTGTGTACTTTTTTGCTTGAGATTTGGTGGTTTGACCCCTTCCGGAGGTCGTAGAAGCTCGGGGATGGTACCAATGGATCGGGCATCCCCACATTAGTTCAGATGGAACCAACTTCCAAGTCTCTATGACCTTCAGAACAAAAGTTATTCAAGAAAATCTTCAATTCTCAATGGGATTTCCTCCCCAACCCTAACCCTAACCCTGGCTGCAACCCTAACCCTAATTGCAGCCCTAACCCTAACCCTAACCCTCATTTCTGCCCTCACCCTATTCACCCTAGGGTGAATAACTCTGCGCTGCTTGCTCGAAACGGGCTGAAATTTGGTGTGGGTGCGTGGCTGTCTCCCCTTGACTATGTGTGAAATGCCCGAGTCTCTACGACCTTCAGAAAAAAAGTTATTTCAAAATATCGTGTACTTTTTTGCTTGAGATTTGGTGGTTTGACCCCTTCCGGAGGTCGTAGAAGCTCGGGGATGGTACCAATGGATCGGGCATCCCCACATTAGTTCAGATGGAACCAACTTCCAAGTCTCTATGACCTTCAGAACAAAAGTTATTCAAGAAAATCTTCAATTCTCAATGGGATTTCCTCCCCAACCCTAACCCTAACCCTGGCTGCAACCCTAACCCTAATTGCAGCCCTAACCCTAACCCTAACCCTCATTTCTGCCCTCACCCTATTCACCCTAGGGTGAATAACTCTGCGCTGCTTGCTCGAAACGGGCTGAAATTTGGTGTGGGTGCGTGGCTGTCTCCCCTTTACTAAGTGTGAAATGCCCGCGTCTCTACGACGTTCAGAAAAAAAGTTATTCCAAAATATCGTGTACTTTTTTGCTTGAGATTTGGTGGTTTGACCCCTTCCGGAGGTCGTAGAAGCTCGGGGATGGTACCAATGGATCGGGCATCCCCACATTAGTTCAGATGGAACCAACTTCCAAGTCTCTATGACCTTCAGAACAAAAGTTATTCAAGAAAATCTTCAATTCTCAATGGGATTTCCTCCCCAACCCTAACCCTAACCCTGGCTGCAACCCTAACCCTAATTGCAGCCCTAACCCTAACCCTAACCCTCATTTCTGCCCTCACCCTATTCACCCTAGGGTGAATAACTCTGCGCTGCTTGCTCGAAACGGGCTGAAATTTGGTGTGGGTGCGTGGCTGTCTCCCCTTTACTAAGTGTGAAATGCCCGCGTCTCTACGACGTTCAGAAAAAAAGTTATTCCAAAATATCGTGTACTTTTTTGCTTGAGATTTGGTGGTTTGACCCCTTCCGGAGGTCGTAGAAGCTCGGGGATGGTACCAATGGATCGGGCATCCCCACATTAGTTCAGATGGAACCAACTTCCAAGTCTCTATGACCTTCAGAACAAAAGTTATTCAAGAAAATCTTCAATTCTCAATGGGATTTCCTCCCCAACCCTAACCCTAACCCTGGCTGCAACCCTAACCCTAATTGCAGCCCTAACCCTAACCCTAACCCTCATTTCTGCCCTCACCCTATTCACCCTAGGGTGAATAACTCTGCGCTGCTTGCTCGAAACGGACTGAAATTTGGTGTGGGTGCGTGGCTGTCTCCCCTTTACTAAGTGTGAAATGCCCGAGTCTCTACGACGTTCAGAAAAAAAGTTATTTCAAAATATCGTGTACTTTTTTGCTTGAGATTTGGTGGTTTGACCCCTTCCGGAGGACGTAGAAGCTCGGGGATGGTACCAATGGATCGGGCATCCCCACATTAGTTCAGATGGAACCAACTTCCAAGTCTCTATGACCTTCAGAACAAAAGTTATTCAAGAAAATCTTCAATTCTCAATGGGATTTCCTCCCCAACCCTAACCCTAACCCTGGCTGCAACCCTAACCCTAATTGCAGCCCTAACCCTAACCCTAACCCTCATTTCTGCCCTCACCCTATTCACCCTAGGGTGAATAACTCTGTGCTGCTTGCTCGAAACGGGCTGAAATTTGGTGTGGGTGCGTGGCTGTCTCCCCTTTACTAAGTGTGAAATGCCCGAGTCTCTACGACGTTCAGAAAAAAAGTTATTCCAAAATATCGTGTACTTTTTTGCTTGAGATTTGGTGGTTTGACCCCTTCCGGAGGTCGTAGAAGCTCGGGGATGGTACCAATGGATCGGGCATCCCCACATTAGTTCAGATGGAACTAACTTCCAAGTCTCTATGACCTTCAGAACAAAAGTTATTCAAGAAAATCTTCAATTCTCAATGGGATTTCCTCCCCAACCCTAACCCTAACCCTGGCTGCAACCCTAACCCTAATTGCAGCCCTAACCCTAACCCTAACCCTCATTTCTGCCCTCACCCTATTCACCCTAGGGTGAATAACTCTGCGCTGCTTGCTCGAAACGGGCTGAAATTTGGTGTGGGTGCGTGGCTGTCTCCCCTTTACTACGTGTGAAATGCCCGAGTCTCTACGACGTTCAGAAAAAAAGTTATTCCAAAATATTGTGTACTTTTTTGCTTGAGATTTGGTGGTTTGACCCCTTCCGGAGGTCGTAGAAGCTCGGGGATGGTACCAATGGATCGGGCATCCCCACATTAGTTCAGATGGAACCAACTTCCAAGTCTCTATGACCTTCAGAACAAAAGTTATTCAAGAAAATCTTCAATTCTCAATGGGATTTCCTCCCCAACCCTAACCCTAACCCTGGCTGCAACCCTAACCCTAATTGCAGCCCTAACCCTAACCCTAACCCTCATTTCTGCCCTCACCCTATTCACCCTAGGGTGAATAACTCTGCGCTGCTTGCTCGAAACGGGCTGAAATTTGGTGTGGGTGCGTGGCTGTCTCCCCTTGACTATGTGTGAAATGCCCGAGTCTCTACGACCTTCAGAAAAAAAGTTATTTCAAAATATCGTGTACTTTTTTGCTTGAGATTTGGTGGTTTGACCCCTTCCGGAGGTCGTAGAAGCTCGGGGATGGTACCAATGGATCGGGCATCCCCACATTAGTTCAGATGGAACCAACTTCCAAGTCTCTATGACCTTCAGAACAAAAGTTATTCAAGAAAATCTTCAATTCTCAATGGGATTTCCTCCCCAACCCTAACCCTAACCCTGGCTGCAACCCTAACCCTAATTGCAGCCCTAACCCTAACCCTAACCCTCATTTCTGCCCTCACCCTATTCACCCTAGGGTGAATAACTCTGCGCTGCTTGCTCGAAACGGGCTGAAATTTGGTGTGGGTGCGTGGCTGTCTCCCCTTTACTAAGTGTGAAATGCCCGCGTCTCTACGACGTTCAGAAAAAAAGTTATTCCAAAATATCGTGTACTTTTTTGCTTGAGATTTGGTGGTTTGACCCCTTCCGGAGGTCGTAGAAGCTCGGGGATGGTACCAATGGATCGGGCATCCCCATATTAGTTCAGATGGAACCAACTTCCAAGTCTCTATGACCTTCAGAACAAAAGTTATTCAAGAAAATCTTCAATTCTCAATGGGATTTCCTCCCCAACCCTAACCCTAACCCTGGCTGCAACCCTAACCCTAATTGCAGCCCTAACCCTAACCCTAACCCTCATTTCTGCCCTCACCCTATTCACCCTAGGGTGAATAACTCTGCGCTGCTTGCTCGAAACGGGCTGAAATTTGGTGTGGGTGCGTGGCTGTCTCCCCTCCCTTTACTACGTGTGAAATGCCCGAGTCTCTACGACGTTCAGAAAAAAAGTTATTCCAAAATATCGTGTACTTTTTTGCTTGAGATTTGGTGGTTTGACCCCTTCCGGAGGTCGTAGAAGCTCGGGGATGGTACCAATGGATCGGGCATCCCCACATTAGTTCAGATGGAACCAACTTCCAAGTCTCTATGACCTTCAGAACAAAAGTTATTCAAGAAAATCTTCAATTCTCAATGGGATTTCCTCCCCAACCCTAACCCTAACCCTGGCTGCAACCCTAACCCTAATTGCAGCCCTAACCCTAACCCTAACCCTCATTTCTGCCCTCACCCTATTCACCCTAGGGTGAATAACTCTGCGCTGCTTGCTCGAAACGGACTGAAATTTGGTGTGGGTGCGTGGCTGTCTCCCCTTTACTAAGTGTGAAATGCCCGAGTCTCTACGACGTTCAGAAAAAAAGTTATTCCAAAATATCGTGTACTTTTTTGCTTGAGATTTGGTGGTTTGACCCCTTCCGGAGGTCGTAGAAGCTCGGGGATGGTACCAATGGATCGGGCATCCCCACATTAGTTCAGATGGAACCAACTTCCAAGTCTCTATGACCTTCAGAACAAAAGTTATTCAAGAAAATCTTCAATTCTCAATGGGATTTCCTCCCCAACCCTAACCCTAACCCTGGCTGCAACCCTAACCCTAATTGCAGCCCTAACCCTAACCCTAACCCTCATTTCTGCCCTCACCCTATTCACCCTAGGGTGAATAACTCTGCGCTGCTTGCTCGAAACGGACTGAAATTTGGTGTGGGTGCGTGGCTGTCTCCCCTTTACTAAGTGTGAAATGCCCGAGTCTCTACGACGTTCAGAAAAAAAGTTATTTCAAAATATCGTGTACTTTTTTGCTTGAGATTTGGTGGTTTGACCCCTTCCGGAGGACGTAGAAGCTCGGGGATGGTACCAATGGATCGGGCATCCCCACATTAGTTCAGATGGAACCAACTTCCAAGTCTCTATGACCTTCAGAACAAAAGTTATTCAAGAAAATCTTCAATTCTCAATGGGATTTCCTCCCCAACCCTAACCCTAACCCTGGCTGCAACCCTAACCCTAATTGCAGCCCTAACCCTAACCCTAACCCTCATTTCTGCCCTCACCCTATTCACCCTAGGGTGAATAACTCTGCGCTGCTTGCTCGAAACGGGCTGAAATTTGGTGTGGGTGCGTGGCTGTCTCCCCTTTACTACGTGTGAAATGCCCGAGTCTCTACGACATTCAGAAAAAAAGTTATTCCAAAATATTGTGTACTTTTTTGCTTGAGATTTGGTGGTTTGACCCCTTCCGGAGGTCGTAGAAGCTCGGGGATGGTACCAATGGATCGGGCATCCCCACATTAGTTCAGATGGAACCAACTTCCAAGTCTCTATGACCTTCAGAACAAAAGTTATTCAAGAAAATCTTCAATTCTCAATGGGATTTCCTCCCCAACCCTAACCCTAACCCTGGCTGCAACCCTAACCCTAATTGCAGCCCTAACCCTAACCCTAACCCTCATTTCTGCCCTCACCCTATTCACCCTAGGGTGAATAACTCTGCGCTGCTTGCTCGAAACGGACTGAAATTTGGTGTGGGTGCGTGGCTGTCTCCCCTTTACTAAGTGTGAAATGCCCGAGTCTCTACGACGTTCAGAAAAAAAGTTATTCCAAAATATCGTGTACTTTTTTGCTTGAGATTTGGTGGTTTGACCCCTTCCGGAGGTCGTAGAAGCTCGGGGATGGTACCAATGGATCGGGCATCCCCACATTAGTTCAGATGGAACCAACTTCCAAGTCTCTATGACCTTCAGAACAAAAGTTATTCAAGAAAATCTTCAATTCTCAATGGGATTTCCTCCCCAACCCTAACCCTAACCCTGGCTGCAACCCTAACCCTAATTGCAGCCCTAACCCTAACCCTAACCCTCATTTCTGCCCTCACCCTATTCACCCTAGGGTCAATAACTCTGCGCTGCTTGCTCGAAACGGGCTGAAATTTGGTGTGGGTGCGTGGCTGTCTCCCCTTTACTAAGTGTGAAATGCCCGAGTCTCTACGACGTTCAGAAAAAAAGTTATTCCAAAATATCGTGTACTTTTTTGCTTGAGATTTGGTGGTTTGACCCCTTCCGGAGGTCGTAGAAGCTCGGGGATGGTACCAATGGATCGGGCATCCCCATATTAGTTCAGATGGAACCAACTTCCAAGTCTCTATGACCTTCAGAACAAAAGTTATTCAAGAAAATCTTCAATTCTCAATGGGATTTCCTCCCCAACCCTAACCCTAACCCTGGCTGCAACCCTAACCCTAATTGCAGCCCTAACCCTAACCCTAACCCTCATTTCTGCCCTCACCCTATTCACCCTAGGGTGAATAACTCTGCGCTGCTTGCTCGAAACGGGCTGAAATTTGGTGTGGGTGCGTGGCTGTCTCCCCTTTACTACGTGTGAAATGCCCGAGTCTCTACGACGTTCAGAAAAAAAGTTATTCCAAAATATCGTGTACTTTTTTGCTTGAGATTTGGTGGTTTGACCCCTTCCGGAGGTCGTAGAAGCTCGGGGATGGTACCAATGGATCGGGCATCCCCACATTAGTTCAGATGGAACCAACTTCCAAGTCTCTATGACCTTCAGAACAAAAGTTATTCAAGAAAATCTTCAATTCTCAATGGGATTTCCTCCCCAACCCTAACCCTAACCCTGGCTGCAACCCTAACCCTAATTGCAGCCCTAACCCTAACCCTAACCCTCATTTCTGCCCTCACCCTATTCACCCTAGGGTGAATAACTCTGCGCTGCTTGCTCGAAACGGGCTGAAATTTGGTGTGGGTGCGTGGCTGTCTCCCCTTTACTAAGTGTGAAATGCCCGCGTCTCTACGACGTTCAGAAAAAAAGTTATTCCAAAATATCGTGTACTTTTTTGCTTGAGATTTGGTGGTTTGACCCCTTCCGGAGGTCGTAGAAGCTCGGGGATGGTACCAATGGATCGGGCATCCCCATATTAGTTCAGATGGAACCAACTTCCAAGTCTCTATGACCTTCAGAACAAAAGTTATTCAAGAAAATCTTCAATTCTCAATGGGATTTCCTCCCCAACCCTAACCCTAACCCTGGCTGCAACCCTAACCCTAATTGCAGCCCTAACCCTAACCCTAACCCTCATTTCTGCCCTCACCCTATTCACCCTAGGGTGAATAACTCTGCGCTGCTTGCTCGAAACGGGCTGAAATTTGGTGTGGGTGCGTGGCTGTCTCCCCTTTACTACGTGTGAAATGCCCGAGTCTCTACGACGTTCAGAAAAAAAGTTATTCCAAAATATCGTGTACTTTTTTGCTTGAGATTTGGTGGTTTGACCCCTTCCGGAGGTCGTAGAAGCTCGGGGATGGTACCAATGGATCGGGCATCCCCACATTAGTTCAGATGGAACTAACTTCCAAGTCTCTATGACCTTCAGAACAAAAGTTATTCAAGAAAATCTTCAATTCTCAATGGGATTTCCTCCCCAACCCTAACCCTAACCCTGGCTGCAACCCTAACCCTAATTGCAGCCCTAACCCTAACCCTAACCCTCATTTCTGCCCTCACCCTATTCACCCTAGGGTGAATAACTCTGCGCTGCTTGCTCGAAACGGGCTGAAATTTGGTGTGGGTGCGTGGCTGTCTCCCCTCCCTTTACTACGTGTGAAATGCCCGAGTCTCTACGACGTTCAGAAAAAAAGTTATTCCAAAATATCGTGTACTTTTTTGCTTGAGATTTGGTGGTTTGACCCCTTCCGGAGGTCGTAGAAGCTCGGGGATGGTACCAATGGATCGGGCATCCCCACATTAGTTCAGATGGAACCAACTTCCAAGTCTCTATGACCTTCAGAACAAAAGTTATTCAAGAAAATCTTCAATTCTCAATGGGATTTCCTCCCCAACCCTAACCCTAACCCTGGCTGCAACCCTAACCCTAATTGCAGCCCTAACCCTAACCCTAACCCTCATTTCTGCCCTCACCCTATTCACCCTAGGGTGAATAACTCTGCGCTGCTTGCTCGAAACGGACTGAAATTTGGTGTGGGTGCGTGGCTGTCTCCCCTTTACTAAGTGTGAAATGCCCGAGTCTCTACGACGTTCAGAAAAAAAGTTATTTCAAAATATCGTGTACTTTTTTGCTTGAGATTTGGTGGTTTGACCCCTTCCGGAGGACGTAGAAGCTCGGGGATGGTACCAATGGATCGGGCATCCCCACATTAGTTCAGATGGAACCAACTTCCAAGTCTCTATGACCTTCAGAACAAAAGTTATTCAAGAAAATCTTCAATTCTCAATGGGATTTCCTCCCCAACCCTAACCCTAACCCTGGCTGCAACCCTAACCCTAATTGCAGCCCTAACCCTAACCCTAACCCTCATTTCTGCCCTCACCCTATTCACCCTAGGGTGAATAACTCTGCGCTGCTTGCTCGAAACGGGCTGAAATTTGGTGTGGGTGCGTGGCTGTCTCCCCTTTACTACGTGTGAAATGCCCGAGTCTCTACGACATTCAGAAAAAAAGTTATTCCAAAATATTGTGTACTTTTTTGCTTGAGATTTGGTGGTTTGACCCCTTCCGGAGGTCGTAGAAGCTCGGGGATGGTACCAATGGATCGGGCATCCCCACATTAGTTCAGATGGAACCAACTTCCAAGTCTCTATGACCTTCAGAACAAAAGTTATTCAAGAAAATCTTCAATTCTCAATGGGATTTCCTCCCCAACCCTAACCCTAACCCTGGCTGCAACCCTAACCCTAATTGCAGCCCTAACCCTAACCCTAACCCTCATTTCTGCCCTCACCCTATTCACCCTAGGGTGAATAACTCTGCGCTGCTTGCTCGAAACGGACTGAAATTTGGTGTGGGTGCGTGGCTGTCTCCCCTTTACTAAGTGTGAAATGCCCGAGTCTCTACGACGTTCAGAAAAAAAGTTATTCCAAAATATCGTGTACTTTTTTGCTTGAGATTTGGTGGTTTGACCCCTTCCGGAGGTCGTAGAAGCTCGGGGATGGTACCAATGGATCGGGCATCCCCACATTAGTTCAGATGGAACCAACTTCCAAGTCTCTATGACCTTCAGAACAAAAGTTATTCAAGAAAATCTTCAATTCTCAATGGGATTTCCTCCCCAACCCTAACCCTAACCCTGGCTGCAACCCTAACCCTAATTGCAGCCCTAACCCTAACCCTAACCCTCATTTCTGCCCTCACCCTATTCACCCTAGGGTGAATAACTCTGCGCTGCTTGCTCGAAACGGGCTGAAATTTGGTGTGGGTGCGTGGCTGTCTCCCCTTTACTACGTGTGAAATGCCCGAGTCTCTACGACGTTCAGAAAAAAAGTTATTCCAAAATATCGTGTACTTTTTTGCTTGAGATTTGGTGGTTTGACCCCTTCCGGAGGTCGTAGAAGCTCGGGGATGGTACCAATGGATCGGGCATCCCCACATTAGTTCAGATGGAACTAACTTCCAAGTCTCTATGACCTTCAGAACAAAAGTTATTCAAGAAAATCTTCAATTCTCAATGGGATTTCCTCCCTAACCCTAACCCTGGCTGCAACCCTAACCCTAATTGCAGCCCTAACCCTAACCCTAACCCTCATTTCTGCCCTCACCCTATTCACCCTAGGGTGAATAACTCTGCGCTGCTTGCTCGAAACGGGCTGAAATTTGGTGTGGGTGCGTGGCTGTCTCCCCTCCCTTTACTACGTGTGAAATGCCCGAGTCTCTACGACGTTCAGAAAAAAAGTTATTCCAAAATATCGTGTACTTTTTTGCTTGAGATTTGGTGGTTTGACCCCTTCCGGAGGTCGTAGAAGCTCGGGGATGGTACCAATGGATCGGGCATCCCCACATTAGTTCAGATGGAACCAACTTCCAAGTCTCTATGACCTTCAGAACAAAAGTTATTCAAGAAAATCTTCAATTCTCAATGGGATTTCCTCCCCAACCCTAACCCTAACCCTGGCTGCAACCCTAACCCTAATTGCAGCCCTAACCCTAACCCTAACCCTCATTTCTGCCCTCACCCTATTCACCCTAGGGTGAATAACTCTGCGCTGCTTGCTCGAAACGGACTGAAATTTGGTGTGGGTGCGTGGCTGTCTCCCCTTTACTAAGTGTGAAATGCCCGAGTCTCTACGACGTTCAGAAAAAAAGTTATTCCAAAATATCGTGTACTTTTTTGCTTGAGATTTGGTGGTTTGACCCCTTCCGGAGGTCGTAGAAGCTCGGGGATGGTACCAATGGATCGGGCATCCCCACATTAGTTCAGATGGAACCAACTTCCAAGTCTCTATGACCTTCAGAACAAAAGTTATTCAAGAAAATCTTCAATTCTCAATGGGATTTCCTCCCCAACCCTAACCCTAACCCTGGCTGCAACCCTAACCCTAATTGCAGCCCTAACCCTAACCCTAACCCTCATTTCTGCCCTCACCCTATTCACCCTAGGGTGAATAACTCTGCGCTGCTTGCTCGAAACGGACTGAAATTTGGTGTGGGTGCGTGGCTGTCTCCCCTTTACTAAGTGTGAAATGCCCGAGTCTCTACGACGTTCAGAAAAAAAGTTATTTCAAAATATCGTGTACTTTTTTGCTTGAGATTTGGTGGTTTGACCCCTTCCGGAGGACGTAGAAGCTCGGGGATGGTACCAATGGATCGGGCATCCCCACATTAGTTCAGATGGAACCAACTTCCAAGTCTCTATGACCTTCAGAACAAAAGTTATTCAAGAAAATCTTCAATTCTCAATGGGATTTCCTCCCCAACCCTAACCCTAACCCTGGCTGCAACCCTAACCCTAATTGCAGCCCTAACCCTAACCCTAACCCTCATTTCTGCCCTCACCCTATTCACCCTAGGGTGAATAACTCTGCGCTGCTTGCTCGAAACGGGCTGAAATTTGGTGTGGGTGCGTGGCTGTCTCCCCTTTACTACGTGTGAAATGCCCGAGTCTCTACGACATTCAGAAAAAAAGTTATTCCAAAATATCGTGTACTTTTTTGCTTGAGATTTGGTGGTTTGACCCCTTCCGGAGGTCGTAGAAGCTCGGGGATGGTACCAATGGATCGGGCATCCCCACATTAGTTCAGATGGAACCAACTTCCAAGTCTCTATGACCTTCAGAACAAAAGTTATTCAAGAAAATCTTCAATTCTCAATGGGATTTCCTCCCCAACCCTAACCCTAACCCTGGCTGCAACCCTAACCCTAATTGCAGCCCTAACCCTAACCCTAACCCTCATTTCTGCCCTCACCCTATTCACCCTAGGGTGAATAACTCTGCGCTGCTTGCTCGAAACGGACTGAAATTTGGTGTGGGTGCGTGGCTGTCTCCCCTTTACTAAGTGTGAAATGCCCGAGTCTCTACGACGTTCAGAAAAAAAGTTATTCCAAAATATCGTGTACTTTTTTGCTTGAGATTTGGTGGTTTGACCCCTTCCGGAGGTCGTAGAAGCTCGGGGATGGTACCAATGGATCGGGCATCCCCACATTAGTTCAGATGGAACCAACTTCCAAGTCTCTATGACCTTCAGAACAAAAGTTATTCAAGAAAATCTTCAATTCTCAATGGGATTTCCTCCCCAACCCTAACCCTAACCCTGGCTGCAACCCTAACCCTAATTGCAGCCCTAACCCTAACCCTAACCCTCATTTCTGCCCTCACCCTATTCACCCTAGGGTCAATAACTCTGCGCTGCTTGCTCGAAACGGGCTGAAATTTGGTGTGGGTGCGTGGCTGTCTCCCCTTTACTAAGTGTGAAATGCCCGAGTCTCTACGACGTTCAGAAAAAAAGTTATTCCAAAATATCGTGTACTTTTTTGCTTGAGATTTGGTGGTTTGACCCCTTCCGGAGGTCGTAGAAGCTCGGGGATGGTACCAATGGATCGGGCATCCCCATATTAGTTCAGATGGAACCAACTTCCAAGTCTCTATGACCTTCAGAACAAAAGTTATTCAAGAAAATCTTCAATTCTCAATGGGATTTCCTCCCCAACCCTAACCCTAACCCTGGCTGCAACCCTAACCCTAATTGCAGCCCTAACCCTAACCCTAACCCTCATTTCTGCCCTCACCCTATTCACCCTAGGGTGAATAACTCTGCGCTGCTTGCTCGAAACGGGCTGAAATTTGGTGTGGGTGCGTGGCTGTCTCCCCTTTACTACGTGTGAAATGCCCGAGTCTCTACGACGTTCAGAAAAAAAGTTATTCCAAAATATCGTGTACTTTTTTGCTTGAGATTTGGTGGTTTGACCCCTTCCGGAGGTCGTAGAAGCTCGGGGATGGTACCAATGGATCGGGCATCCCCACATTAGTTCAGATGGAACTAACTTCCAAGTCTCTATGACCTTCAGAACAAAAGTTATTCAAGAAAATCTTCAATTCTCAATGGGATTTCCTCCCTAACCCTAACCCTGGCTGCAACCCTAACCCTAATTGCAGCCCTAACCCTAACCCTAACCCTCATTTCTGCCCTCACCCTATTCACCCTAGGGTGAATAACTCTGCGCTGCTTGCTCGAAACGGGCTGAAATTTGGTGTGGGTGCGTGGCTGTCTCCCCTCCCTTTACTACGTGTGAAATGCCCGAGTCTCTACGACGTTCAGAAAAAAAGTTATTCCAAAATATCGTGTACTTTTTTGCTTGAGATTTGGTGGTTTGACCCCTTCCGGAGGTCGTAGAAGCTCGGGGATGGTACCAATGGATCGGGCATCCCCACATTAGTTCAGATGGAACCAACTTCCAAGTCTCTATGACCTTCAGAACAAAAGTTATTCAAGAAAATCTTCAATTCTCAATGGGATTTCCTCCCCAACCCTAACCCTAACCCTGGCTGCAACCCTAACCCTAATTGCAGCCCTAACCCTAACCCTAACCCTCATTTCTGCCCTCACCCTATTCACCCTAGGGTGAATAACTCTGCGCTGCTTGCTCGAAACGGACTGAAATTTGGTGTGGGTGCGTGGCTGTCTCCCCTTTACTAAGTGTGAAATGCCCGAGTCTCTACGACGTTCAGAAAAAAAGTTATTCCAAAATATCGTGTACTTTTTTGCTTGAGATTTGGTGGTTTGACCCCTTCCGGAGGTCGTAGAAGCTCGGGGATGGTACCAATGGATCGGGCATCCCCACATTAGTTCAGATGGAACCAACTTCCAAGTCTCTATGACCTTCAGAACAAAAGTTATTCAAGAAAATCTTCAATTCTCAATGGGATTTCCTCCCCAACCCTAACCCTAACCCTGGCTGCAACCCTAACCCTAATTGCAGCCCTAACCCTAACCCTAACCCTCATTTCTGCCCTCACCCTATTCACCCTAGGGTGAATAACTCTGCGCTGCTTGCTCGAAACGGACTGAAATTTGGTGTGGGTGCGTGGCTGTCTCCCCTTTACTAAGTGTGAAATGCCCGAGTCTCTACGACGTTCAGAAAAAAAGTTATTTCAAAATATCGTGTACTTTTTTGCTTGAGATTTGTGGTTTGACCCCTTCCGGAGGACGTAGAAGCTCGGGGATGGTACCAATGGATCGGGCATCCCCACATTAGTTCAGATGGAACCAACTTCCAAGTCTCTATGACCTTCAGAACAAAAGTTATTCAAGAAAATCTTCAATTCTCAATGGGATTTCCTCCCCAACCCTAACCCTAACCCTGGCTGCAACCCTAACCCTAATTGCAGCCCTAACCCTAACCCTAACCCTCATTTCTGCCCTCACCCTATTCACCCTAGGGTGAATAACTCTGCGCTGCTTGCTCGAAACGGGCTGAAATTTGGTGTGGGTGCGTGGCTGTCTCCCCTTTACTACGTGTGAAATGCCCGAGTCTCTACGACATTCAGAAAAAAAGTTATTCCAAAATATCGTGTACTTTTTTGCTTGAGATTTGGTGGTTTGACCCCTTCCGGAGGTCGTAGAAGCTCGGGGATGGTACCAATGGATCGGGCATCCCCACATTAGTTCAGATGGAACCAACTTCCAAGTCTCTATGACCTTCAGAACAAAAAGTTATTCAAGAAATCTTCAATTCTCAATGGGATTTCCTCCCCAACCCTAACCCTAACCCTGGCTGCAACCCTAACCCTAATTGCAGCCCTAACCCTAACCCTAACCCTCATTTCTGCCCTCACCCTATTCACCCTAGGGTGAATAACTCTGCGCTGCTTGCTCGAAACGGACTGAAATTTGGTGTGGGTGCGTGGCTGTCTCCCCTTTACTAAGTGTGAAATGCCCGAGTCTCTACGACGTTCAGAAAAAAAGTTATTCCAAAATATCGTGTACTTTTTTGCTTGAGATTTGGTGGTTTGACCCCTTCCGGAGGTCGTAGAAGCTCGGGGATGGTACCAATGGATCGGGCATCCCCACATTAGTTCAGATGGAACCAACTTCCAAGTCTCTATGACCTTCAGAACAAAAGTTATTCAAGAAAATCTTCAATTCTCAATGGGATTTCCTCCCAACCCTAACCCTAACCCTGGCTGCAACCCTAACCCTAATTGCAGCCCTAACCCTAACCCTAACCCTCATTTCTGCCCTCACCCTATTCACCCTAGGGTGAATAACTCTGCGCTGCTTGCTCGAAACGGACTGAAATTTGGTGTGGGTGCGTGGCTGTCTCCCCTTTACTAAGTGTGAAATGCCCGAGTCTCTACGACGTTCAGAAAAAAAGTTATTTCAAAATATCGTGTACTTTTTTGCTTGAGATTTGGTGGTTTGACCCCTTCCGGAGGACGTAGAAGCTCGGGGATGGGTACCAATGGATCGGGCATCCCCACATTAGTTCAGATGGAACCAACTTCCAAGTCTCTATGACCTTCAGAACAAAAGTTATTCAAGAAAATCTTCAATTCTCAATGGGATTTCCTCCCCAACCCTAACCCTAACCCTGGCTGCAATAACCCTAATTGCAGCCCTAACCCTAACCCTAACCCTCATTTCTGCCCTCACCCTATTCACCCTAGGGTGAATAACTCTGCGCTGCTTGCTCGAAACGGGCTGAAATTTGGTGTGGGTGCGTGGCTGTCTCCCCTTTACTAAGTGTGAAAGGCCCGCGTCTCTACGACGTTCAGAAAAAAAGTTATTCCAAAATATCGTGTACTTTTTTGCTTGAGATTTGGTGGTTTGACCCCTTCCGGAGGTCGTAGAAGCTCGGGGATGGTACCAATGGATCGGGCATCCCCACATTAGTTCAGATGGAACCAACTTCCAAGTCTCTATGACCTTCAGAACAAAAGTTATTCAAGAAAATCTTCAATTCTCAATGGGATTTCCTCCCCAACCCTAACCCTAACCCTGGCTGCAACCCTAACCCTAATTGCAGCCCTAACCCTAACCCTAACCCTCATTTCTGCCCTCACCCTATTCACCCTAGGGTGAATAACTCTGCGCTGCTTGCTCGAAACGGGCTGAAATTTGGTGTGGGTGCGTGGCTGTCTCCCCTTTACTAAGTGTGAAATGCCCGCGTCTCTACGACTTTCAGAAAAAAAGTTATTCCAAAATATCGTGTACTTTTTTGCTTGAGATTTGGTGGTTTGACCCCTTCCGGAGGTCGTAGAAGCTCGGGGATGGTACCAATGGATCGGGCATCCCCACATTAGTTCAGATGGAACCAACTTCCAAGTCTCTATGACCTTCAGAACAAAAGTTATTCAAGAAAATCTTCAATTCTCAATGGGATTTCCTCCCCAACCCTAACCCTAACCCTGGCTGCAACCCTAACCCTAATTGCAGCCCTAACCCTAACCCTAACCCTCATTTCTGCCCTCACCCTATTCACCCTAGGGTGAATAACTCTGCGCTGCTTGCTCGAAACGGGCTGAAATTTGGTGTGGGTGCGTGGCTGTCTCCCCTTTACTAAGTGTGAAATGCCCGAGTCTCTACGACGTTCAGAAAAAAAGTTATTCCAAAATATCGTGTACTTTTTTGCTTGAGATTTGGTGGTTTGACCCCTTCCGGAGGTCGTAGAAGCTCGGGGATGGTACCAATGGATCGGGCATCCCCACATTAGTTCAGATGGAACCAACTTCCAAGTGTCTATGACCTTCAGAACAAAAGTTATTCAAGAAAATCTTCAATTCTCAATGGGATTTCCTCCCCAACCCTAACCCTAACCCTGGCTGCAACCCTAACCCTAATTGCAGCCCTAACCCTAACCCTAACCCTCATTTCTGCCCTCACCCTATTCACCCTAGGGTGAATAACTCTGCGCTGCTTGCTCGAAACGGGCTGAAATTTGGTGTGGGTGCGTGGCTGTCTCCCCTTTACTAAGTGTGAAATGCCCGAGTCTCTACGACGTTCAGAAAAAAAGTTATTCCAAAATATCGTGTACTTTTTTGCTTGAGATTTGGTGGTTTGACCCCTTCCGGAGGTCGTAGAAGCTCGGGGATGGTACCAATGGATCGGGCATCCCCACATTAGTTCAGATGGAACCAACTTCCAAGTCTCTATGACCTTCAGAACAAAAGTTATTCAAGAAAATCTTCAATTCTCAATGGGATTTCCTCCCCAACCCTAACCCTAACCCTGGCTGCAACCCTAACCCTAATTGCAGCCCTAACCCTAACCCTAACCCTCATTTCTGCCCTCACCCTATTCACCCTAGGGTGAATAACTCTGCGCTGCTTGCTCGAAACGGGCTGAAATTTGGTGTGGGTGCGTGGCTGTCTCCCCTTTACTAAGTGTGAAATGCCCGCGTCTCTACGACTTTCAGACAGAAAGTTATTCCAAAATATCGTGTACTTTTTTGCTTGAGATTTGGTGGTTTGACCCCTTCCGGAGGTCGTAGAAGCTCGGGGATGGTACCAATGGATCGGGCATCCCCACATTAGTTCAGATGGAACCAACTTCCAAGTCTCTATGACCTTCAGAACAAAAGTTATTCAAGAAAATCTTCAATTCTCAATGGGATTTCCTCCCCAACCCTAACCCTAACCCTGGCTGCAACCCTAACCCTAATTGCAGCCCTAACCCTAACCCTAACCCTCATTTCTGCCCTCACCCTATTCACCCTAGGGTGAATAACTCTGCGCTGCTTGCTCGAAACGGGCTGAAATTTGGTGTGGGTGCGTGGCTGTCTCCCCTTTACTAAGTGTGAAATGCCCGCGTCTCTACGACTTTCAGAAAAAAAGTTATTCCAAAATATCGTGTACTTTTTTGCTTGAGATTTGGTGGTTTGACCCCTTCCGGAGGTCGTAGAAGCTCGGGGATGGTACCAATGGATCGGGCATCCCCACATTAGTTCAGATGGAACCAACTTCCAAGTCTCTATGACCTTCAGAACAAAAGTTATTTAAGAAAATCTTCAATTCTCAATGGGATTTCCTCCCCAACCCTAACCCTAACCCTGGCTGCAACCCTAACCCTAATTGCAGCCCTAACCCTAACCCTAACCCTCATTTCTGCCCTCACCCTATTCACCCTAGGGTGAATAACTCTGCGCTGCTTGCTTGAAACGGGCTGAAATTTGGTGTGGGTGCGTGGCTGTCTCCCCTTTACTAAGTGTGAAATGCCCGCGTCTCTACGACGTTCAGAAAAAAAGTTATTCCAAAATATCGTGTACTTTTTTGCTTGAGATTTGGTGGTTTGACCCCTTCCGGAGGTCGTAGAAGCTCGGGGATGGTACCAATGGATCGGGCATCCCCACATTAGTTCAGATGGAACCAACTTCCAAGTCTCTATGACCTTCAGAACAAAAGTTATTCAAGAAAATCTTCAATTCTCAATGGGATTTCCTCCCCAACCCTAACCCTAACCCTGGCTGCAACCCTAACCCTAATTGCAGCCCTAACCCTAACCCTAACCCTCATTTCTGCCCTCACCCTATTCACCCTAGGGTGAATAACTCTGCGCTGCTTGCTCGAAACGGGCTGAAATTTGGTGTGGGTGCGTGGCTGTCTCCCCTTTACTAAGTGTGAAATGCCCGCGTCTCTATGACTTTCAGAAAAAAAGTTATTCCAAAATACCGTGTACTTTTTTGCTTGAGATTTGGTGGTTTGACCCCTTCCGGAGGTCGTAGAAGCTCGGGGATGGTACCAATGGATCGCGCATCCCCACATTAGTTCAGATGGAACCAACTTCCAAGTCTCTATGACCTTCAGAACAAAAGTTATTCAAGAAAATCTTCAATTCTCAATGGGATTTCCTCCCCAACCCTAACCCTAACCCTGGCTGCAACCCTAACCCTAATTGCAGCCCTAACCCTAACCCTAACCCTCATTTCTGCCCTCACCCTATTCACCCTAGGGTGAATAACTCTGCGCTGCTTGCTCGAAACGGGCTGAAATTTGGTGTGGGTGCGTGGCTGTCTCCCCTTTACTAAGTGTGAAAGGCCCGCGTCTCTACGACGTTCAGAAAAAAAGTTATTCCAAAATATCGTGTACTTTTTTGCTTGAGATTTGGTGGTTTGACCCCTTCCGGAGGTCGTAGAAGCTCGGGGATGGTACCAATGGATCGGGCATCCCCACATTAGTTCAGATGGAACCAACTTCCAAGTCTCTATGACCTTCAGAACAAAAGTTATTCAAGAAAATCTTCAATTCTCAATGGGATTTCCTCCCCAACCCTAACCCTAACCCTGGCTGCAACCCTAACCCTAATTGCAGCCCTAACCCTAACCCTAACCCTCATTTCTGCCCTCACCCTATTCACCCTAGGGTGAATAACTCTGCGCTGCTTGCTCGAAACGGGCTGAAATTTGGTGTGGGTGCGTGGCTGTCTCCCCTTTACTAAGTGTGAAATGCCCGCGTCTCTACGACTTTCAGAAAAAAAGTTATTCCAAAATATCGTGTACTTTTTTGCTTGAGATTTGGTGGTTTGACCCCTTCCGGAGGTCGTAGAAGCTCGGGGATGGTACCAATGGATCGGGCATCCCCACATTAGTTCAGATGGAACCAACTTCCAAGTCTCTATGACCTTCAGAACAAAAGTTATTCAAGAAAATCTTCAATTCTCAATGGGATTTCCTCCCCAACCCTAACCCTAACCCTGGCTGCAACCCTAACCCTAATTGCAGCCCTAACCCTAACCCTAACCCTCATTTCTGCCCTCACCCTATTCACCCTAGGGTGAATAACTCTGCGCTGCTTGCTCGAAACGGGCTGAAATTTGGTGTGGGTGCGTGGCTGTCTCCCCTTTACTAAGTGTGAAATGCCCGAGTCTCTACGACGTTCAGAAAAAAAGTTATTCCAAAATATCGTGTACTTTTTTGCTTGAGATTTGGTGGTTTGACCCCTTCCGGAGGTCGTAGAAGCTCGGGGATGGTACCAATGGATCGGGCATCCCCACATTAGTTCAGATGGAACCAACTTCCAAGTCTCTATGACCTTCAGAACAAAAGTTATTCAAGAAAATCTTCAATTCTCAATGGGATTTCCTCCCCAACCCTAACCCTAACCCTGGCTGCAACCCTAACCCTAATTGCAGCCCTAACCCTAACCCTAACCCTCATTTCTGCCCTCACCCTATTCACCCTAGGGTGAATAACTCTGCGCTGCTTGCTCGAAACGGGCTGAAATTTGGTGTGGGTGCGTGGCTGTCTCCCCTTTACTAAGTGTGAAATGCCCGAGTCTCTACGACGTTCAGAAAAAAAGTTATTCCAAAATATCGTGTACTTTTTTGCTTGAGATTTGGTGGTTTGACCCCTTCCGGAGGTCGTAGAAGCTCGGGGATGGTACCAATGGATCGGGCATCCCCACATTAGTTCAGATGGAACCAACTTCCAAGTCTCTATGACCTTCAGAACAAAAGTTATTCAAGAAAATCTTCAATTCTCAATGGGATTTCCTCCCCAACCCTAACCCTAACCCTGGCTGCAACCCTAACCCTAATTGCAGCCCTAACCCTAACCCTAACCCTCATTTCTGCCCTCACCCTATTCACCCTAGGGTGAATAACTCTGCGCTGCTTGCT
Source organism: Paralichthys olivaceus (assembly GCF_024713975.1). Classification (NCBI taxonomy): domain Eukaryota; kingdom Metazoa; phylum Chordata; class Actinopteri; order Pleuronectiformes; family Paralichthyidae; genus Paralichthys; species Paralichthys olivaceus. The sequence continues at coordinate 954,740 of NC_091097.1, read as the reverse complement.
CGAAACGGGCTGAAATTTGGTGTGGGTGCGTGGCTGTCTCCCCTTTACTAAGTGTGAAATGCCCGAGTCTCTACGACGTTCAGAAAAAAAGTTATTCCAAAATATCGTGTACTTTTTTGCTTGAGATTTGGTGGTTTGACCCCTTCCGGAGGTCGTAGAAGCTCGGGGATGGTACCAATGGATCGGGCATCCCCACATTAGTTCAGATGGAACCAACTTCCAAGTGTCTATGACCTTCAGAACAAAAGTTATTCAAGAAAATCTTCAATTCTCAATGGGATTTCCTCCCCAACCCTAACCCTAACCCTGGCTGCAACCCTAACCCTAATTGCAGCCCTAACCCTAACCCTAACCCTCATTTCTGCCCTCACCCTATTCACCCTAGGGTGAATAACTCTGCGCTGCTTGCTCGAAACGGGCTGAAATTTGGTGTGGGTGCGTGGCTGTCTCCCCTTTACTAAGTGTGAAATGCCCGAGTCTCTACGACGTTCAGAAAAAAAGTTATTCCAAAATATCGTGTACTTTTTTGCTTGAGATTTGGTGGTTTGACCCCTTCCGGAGGTCGTAGAAGCTCGGGGATGGTACCAATGGATCGGGCATCCCCACATTAGTTCAGATGGAACCAACTTCCAAGTCTCTATGACCTTCAGAACAAAAGTTATTCAAGAAAATCTTCAATTCTCAATGGGATTTCCTCCCCAACCCTAACCCTAACCCTGGCTGCAACCCTAACCCTAATTGCAGCCCTAACCCTAACCCTAACCCTCATTTCTGCCCTCACCCTATTCACCCTAGGGTGAATAACTCTGCGCTGCTTGCTCGAAACGGGCTGAAATTTGGCGTGGGTGCGTGGCTGTCTCCCCTTTACTAAGTGTGAAATGCCCGAGTCTCTACGACTTTCAGAAAAAAAGTTATTCAAAAATATCGTGTACTTTTTTGCTTGAGATTTGGTGGTTTGACCCCTTCCGGAGGTCGTAGAAGCTCGGGGATGGTACCAATGGATCGGGCATCCCCACATTAGTTCAGATGGAACCAACTTCCAAGTCTCTATGACCTTCAGAACAAAAGTTATTCAAGAAAATCTTCAATTCTCAATGGGATTTCCTCCCCAACCCTAACCCTAACCCTGGCTGCAACCCTAACCCTAATTGCAGCCCTAACCCTAACCCTAACCCTCATTTCTGCCCTCACCCTATTCACCCTAGGGTGAATAACTCTGCGCTGCTTGCTCGAAACGGGCTGAAATTTGGCGTGGGTGCGTGGCTGTCTCCCCTTTACTAAGTGTGAAATGCCCGAGTCTCTACGACTTTCAGAAAAAAAGTTATTCAAAAATATCGTGTACTTTTTTGCTTGAGATTTGGTGGTTTGACCCCTTCCGGAGGTTGTAGAAGCTCGGGGATGGTACCAATGGATCAGGCATCCCCACATTAGTTCAGATGGAACCAACTTCCAAGTGTCTATGACCTTCAGAACAAAAGTTATTCAAGAAAATCTTCAATTCTCAATGGGATTTCCTCCCCAACCCTAACCCTAACCCTGGCTGCAACCCTAACCCTAATTGCAGCCCTAACCCTAACCCTAACCCTCATTTCTGCCCTCACCCTATTCACCCTAGGGTGAATAACTCTGCGCTGCTTGCTCGAAATGGGCTGAAATTTGGTGTGGGTGCGTGGCTGTCTCCCCTTTACTACGTGTGAAATGCCCGCGTCTCTACGACTTTCAGAAAAAAAGTTATTCCAAAATATTGTGTACTTTTTTGCTTGAGATTTGGTGGTTTGACCCCTTCCGGAGGTCGTAGAAGCTCGGGGATGGTACCAATGGATCGGGCATCCCCACATTAGTTCAGATGGAACCAACTTCCAAGTCTCTATGACCTTCAGAACAAAAGTTATTCAAGAAAATCTTCAATTCTCAATGGGATTTCCTCCCCAACCCTAACCCTAACCCTGGCTGCAACCCTAACCCTAATTGCAGCCCTAACCCTAACCCTAACCCTCATTTCTGCCCTCACCCTATTCACCCTAGGGTGAATAACTCTGCGCTGCTTGCTCGAAACGGGCTGAAATTTGGTGTGGGTGCGTGGCTGTCTCCCCTTTACTAAGTGTGAAATGCCCGAGTCTCTACGACGTTCAGAAAAAAAGTTATTCCAAAATATCGTGTACTTTTTTGCTTGAGATTTGGTGGTTTGACCCCTTCCGGAGGTCGTAGAAGCTCGGGGATGGTACCAATGGATCGGGCATCCCCACATTAGTTCAGATGGAACCAACTTCCAAGTCTCTATGACCTTCAGAACAAAAGTTATTCAAGAAAATCTTCAATCCTCAATGGGATTTCCTCCCCAACCCTAACCCTAACCCTGGCTGCAACCCTAACCCTAATTGCAGCCCTAACCCTAACCCTAACCCTCATTTCTGCCCTCACCCTATTCACCCTAGGGTGAATAACTCTGCGCTGCTTGCTCGAAATGGGCTGAAATTTGGTGTGGGTGCGTGGCTGTCTCCCCTTTACTAAGTGTGAAATGCCCGCGTCTCTACGACTTTCAGAAAAAAAGTTATTCCAAAATATCGTGTACTTTTTTGCTTGAGATTTGGTGGTTTGACCCCTTCCGGAGGTCGTAGAAGCTCGGGGATGGTACCAATGGATCGGGCATCCCCCCATTAGTTCAGATGGAACCAACTTCCAAGTCTCTATGACCTTCAGAACAAAAGTTATTCAAGAAAATCTTCAATTCTCAATGGGATTTCCTCCCCAACCCTAACCCTAACCCTGGCTGCAACCCTAACCCTAATTGCAGCCCTAACCCTAACCCTAACCCTCATTTCTGCCCTCACCCTATTCACCCTAGGGTGAATAACTCTGCGCTGCTTGCTCGAAACGGGCTGAAATTTGGCGTGGGTGCGTGGCTGTCTCCCCTTTACTAAGTGTGAAATGCCCGAGTCTCTACGACTTTCAGAAAAAAAGTTATTCAAAAATATCGTGTACTTTTTTGCTTGAGATTTGGTGGTTTGACCCCTTCCGGAGGTTGTAGAAGCTCGGGGATGGTACCAATGGATCAGGCATCCCCACATTAGTTCAGATGGAACCAACTTCCAAGTCTCTATGACCTTCAGAACAAAAGTTATTCAAGAAAATCTTCAATTCTCAATGGGATTTCCTCCCCAACCCTAACCCTAACCCTGGCTGCAACCCTAACCCTAATTGCAGCCCTAACCCTAACCCTAACCCTCATTTCTGCCCTCACCCTATTCACCCTAGGGTGAATAACTCTGCGCTGCTTGCTCGAAACGGGCTGAAATTTGGCGTGGGTGCGTGGCTGTCTCCCCTTTACTAAGTGTGAAATGCCCGAGTCTCTACGACTTTCAGAAAAAAAGTTATTCAAAAATATCGTGTACTTTTTTGCTTGAGATTTGGTGGTTTGACCCCTTCCGGAGGTCGTAGAAGCTCAGGGATGGTACCAATGGATCGGGCATCCCCACATTAGTTCAGATGGAACCAACTTCCAAGTCTCTATGACCTTCAGAACAAAAGTTATTCAAGAAAATCTTCAATTCTCAATGGGATTTCCTCCCCAACCCTAACCCTAACCCTGGCTGCAACCCTAACCCTAATTGCAGCCCTAACCCTAACCCTAACCCTCATTTCTGCCCTCACCCTATTCACCCTAGGGTGAATAACTCTGCGCTGCTTGCTCGAAACGGGCTGAAATTTGGCGTGGGTGCGTGGCTGTCTCCCCTTTACTAAGTGTGAAATGCCCGAGTCTCTACGACTTTCAGAAAAAAAGTTATTCAAAAATATCGTGTACTTTTTTGCTTGAGATTTGGTGGTTTGACCCCTTCCGGAGGTCGTAGAAGCTCGGGGATGGTACCAATGGATCGGGCATCCCCACATTAGTTCAGATGGAACCAACTTCCAAGTGTCTATGACCTTCAGAACAAAAGTTATTCAAGAAAATCTTCAATTCTCAATGGGATTTCCTCCCCAACCCTAACCCTAACCCTGGCTGCAACCCTAACCCTAATTGCAGCCCTAACCCTAACCCTAACCCTCATTTCTGCCCTCACCCTATTCACCCTAGGGTGAATAACTCTGCGCTGCTTGCTCGAAATGGGCTGAAATTTGGTGTGGGTGCGTGGCTGTCTCCCCTTTACTACGTGTGAAATGCCCGCGTCTCTACGACTTTCAGAAAAAAAGTTATTCCAAAATATCGTGTACTTTTTTGCTTGAGATTTGGTGGTTTGACCCCTTCCGGAGGTCGTAGAAGCTCGGGGATGGTACCAATGGATCAGGCATCCCCACATTAGTTCAGATGGAACCAACTTCCAAGTGTCTATGACCTTCAGAACAAAAGTTATTCAAGAAAATCTTCAATTCTCAATGGGATTTCCTCCCCAACCCTAACCCTAACCCTGGCTGCAACCCTAACCCTAATTGCAGCCCTAACCCTAACCCTAACCCTCATTTCTGCCCTCACCCTATTCACCCTAGGGTGAATAACTCTGCGCTGCTTGCTCGAAATGGGCTGAAATTTGGTGTGGGTGCGTGGCTGTCTCCCCTTTACTACGTGTGAAATGCCCGCGTCTCTACGACTTTCAGAAAAAAAGTTATTCCAAAATATCGTGTACTTTTTTGCTTGAGATTTGGTGGTTTGACCCCTTCCGGAGGTCGTAGAAGCTCGGGGATGGTACCAATGGATCGGGCATCCCCACATTAGTTCAGATGGAACCAACTTCCAAGTCTCTATGACCTTCAGAACAAAAGTTATTCAAGAAAATCTTCAATTCTCAATGGGATTTCCTCCCCAACCCTAACCCTAACCCTGGCTGCAACCCTAACCCTAATTGCAGCCCTAACCCTAACCCTAACCCTCATTTCTGCCCTCACCCTATTCACCCTAGGGTGAATAACTCTGCGCTGCTTGCTCGAAACGGGCTGAAATTTGGCGTGGGTGCGTGGCTGTCTCCCCTTTACTAAGTGTGAAATGCCCGAGTCTCTACGACTTTCAGAAAAAAAGTTATTCAAAAATATCGTGTACTTTTTTGCTTGAGATTTGGTGGTTTGACCCCTTCCGGAGGTTGTAGAAGCTCGGGGATGGTACCAATGGATCAGGCATCCCCACATTAGTTCAGATGGAACCAACTTCCAAGTCTCTATGACCTTCAGAACAAAAGTTATTCAAGAAAATCTTCAATTCTCAATGGGATTTCCTCCCCAACCCTAACCCTAACCCTGGCTGCAACCCTAACCCTAATTGCAGCCCTAACCCTAACCCTAACCCTCATTTCTGCCCTCACCCTATTCACCCTAGGGTGAATAACTCTGTGCTGCTTGCTCGAAACGGGCTGAAATTTGGCGTGGGTGCGTGGCTGTCTCCCCTTTACTAAGTGTGAAATGCCCGAGTCTCTACGACTTTCAGAAAAAAAGTTATTCAAAAATATCGTGTACTTTTTTGCTTGAGATTTGGTGGTTTGACCCCTTCCGGAGGTCGTAGAAGCTCGGGGATGGTACCAATGGATCGGGCATCCCCACATTAGTTCAGATGGAACCAACTTCCAAGTGTCTATGACCTTCAGAACAAAAGTTATTCAAGAAAATCTTCAATTCTCAATGGGATTTCCTCCCCAACCCTAACCCTAACCCTGGCTGCAACCCTAACCCTAATTGCAGCCCTAACCCTAACCCTAACCCTCATTTCTGCCCTCACCCTATTCACCCTAGGGTGAATAACTCTGCGCTGCTTGCTCGAAACGGGCTGAAATTTGGCGTGGGTGCGTGGCTGTCTCCCCTTTACTAAGTGTGAAATGCCCGAGTCTCTACGACTTTCAGAAAAAAAGTTATTCAAAAATATCGTGTACTTTTTTGCTTGAGATTTGGTGGTTTGACCCCTTCCGGAGGTCGTAGAAGCTCGGGGATGGTACCAATGGATCGGGCATCCCCACATTAGTTCAGATGGAACCAACTTCCAAGTGTCTATGACCTTCAGAACAAAAGTTATTCAAGAAAATCTTCAATTCTCAATGGGATTTCCTCCCCAACCCTAACCCTCACCCTGGCTGCAACCCTAACCCTAATTGCAGCCCTAACCCTAACCCTAACCCTCATTTCTGCCCTCACCCTATTCACCCTAGGGTGAATAACTCTGCGCTGCTTGCTCGAAACGGGCTGAAATTTGGCGTGGGTGCGTGGCTGTCTCCCCTTTACTAAGTGTGAAATGCCCGAGTCTCTACGACTTTCAGAAAAAAAGTTATTCAAAAATATTGTGTACTTTTTTGCTTGAGATTTGGTGGTTTGACCCCTTCCGGAGGTCGTAGAAGCTCGGGGATGGTACCAATGGATCGGGCATCCCCACATTAGTTCAGATGGAACCAACTTCCAAGTCTCTATGACCTTCAGAACAAAAGTTATTCAAGAAAATCTTCAATTCTCAATGGGATTTCCTCCCCAACCCTAACCCTAACCCTGGCTGCAACCCTAACCCTAATTGCAGCCCTAACCCTAACCCTAACCCTCATTTCTGCCCTCACCCTATTCACCCTAGGGTGAATAACTCTGCGCTGCTTGCTCGAAACGGGCTGAAATTTGGCGTGGGTGCGTGGCTGTCTCCCCTTTACTAAGTGTGAAATGCCCGAGTCTCTACGACTTTCAGAAAAAAAGTTATTCAAAAATATCGTGTACTTTTTTGCTTGAGATTTGGTGGTTTGACCCCTTCCGGAGGTCGTAGAAGCTCGGGGATGGTACCAATGGATCGGGCATCCCCACATTAGTTCAGATGGAACCAACTTCCAAGTCTCTATGACCTTCAGAACAAAAGTTATTCAAGAAAATCTTCAATTCTCAATGGGATTTCCTCCCCAACCCTAACCCTAACCCTGGCTGCAACCCTAACCCTAATTGCAGCCCTAACCCTAACCCTAACCCTCATTTCTGCCCTCACCCTATTCACCCTAGGGTGAATAACTCTGTGCTGCTTGCTCGAAACGGGCTGAAATTTGGCGTGGGTGCGTGGCTGTCTCCCCTTTACTAAGTGTGAAATGCCCGAGTCTCTACGACTTTCAGAAAAAAAGTTATTCAAAAATATCGTGTACTTTTTTGCTTGAGATTTGGTGGTTTGACCCCTTCCGGAGGTCGTAGAAGCTCGGGGATGGTACCAATGGATCGGGCATCCCCACATTAGTTCAGATGGAACCAACTTCCAAGTCTCTATGACCTTCAGAACAAAAGTTATTCAAGAAAATCTTCAATTCTCAATGGGATTTCCTCCCCAACCCTAACCCTAACCCTGGCTGCAACCCTAACCCTAATTGCAGCCCTAACCCTAACCCTAACCCTCATTTCTGCCCTCACCCTATTCACCCTAGGGTGAATAACTCTGCGCTGCTTGCTCGAAACGGGCTGAAATTTGGCGTGGGTGCGTGGCTGTCTCCCCTTTACTAAGTGTGAAATGCCCGAGTCTCTACGACTTTCAGAAAAAAAGTTATTCAAAAATATCTTGTACTTTTTTGCTTGAGATTTTATGGTTTGACCCCTTCCGGAGGTCGTAGAAGCTCGGGGATGGTACCAATGGATCGGGCATCCCCACATTAGTTCAGATGGAACCAACTTCCAAGTGTCTATGACCTTCAGAACAAAAGTTATTCAAGAAAATCTTCAATTCTCAATGGGATTTCCTCCCCAACCCTAACCCTAACCCTGGCTGCAACCCTAACCCTAATTGCAGCCCTAACCCTAACCCTAACCCTCATTTCTGCCCTCACCCTATTCACCCTAGGGTGAATAACTCTGCGCTGCTTGCTCGAAACGGGCTGAAATTTGGCGTGGGTGCGTGGCTGTCTCCCCTTTACTAAGTGTGAAATGCCCGAGTCTCTACGACTTTCAGAAAAAAAGTTATTCAAAAATATCGTGTACTTTTTTGCTTGAGATTTGGTGGTTTGACCCCTTCCGGAGGTCGTAGAAGCTCGGGGATGGTACCAATGGATCGGGCATCCCCACATTAGTTCAGATGGAACCAACTTCCAAGTGTCTATGACCTTCAGAACAAAAGTTATTCAAGAAAATCTTCAATTCTCAATGGGATTTCCTCCCCAACCCTAACCCTAACCCTGGCTGCAACCCTAACCCTAATTGCAGCCCTAACCCTAACCCTAACCCTCATTTCTGCCCTCACCCTATTCACCCTAGGGTGAATAACTCTGCGCTGCTTGCTCGAAACGGGCTGAAATTTGGCGTGGGTGCGTGGCTGTCTCCCCTTTACTAAGTGTGAAATGCCCGAGTCTCTACGACTTTCAGAAAAAAAGTTATTCAAAAATATTGTGTACTTTTTTGCTTGAGATTTGGTGGTTTGACCCCTTCCGGAGGTCGTAGAAGCTCGGGGATGGTACCAATGGATCGGGCATCCCCACATTAGTTCAGATGGAACCAACTTCCAAGTCTCTATGACCTTCAGAACAAAAGTTATTCAAGAAAATCTTCAATTCTCAATGGGATTTCCTCCCCAACCCTAACCCTAACCCTGGCTGCAACCCTAACCCTAATTGCAGCCCTAACCCTAACCCTAACCCTCATTTCTGCCCTCACCCTATTCACCCTAGGGTGAATAACTCTGCGCTGCTTGCTCGAAACGGGCTGAAATTTGGCGTGGGTGCGTGGCTGTCTCCCCTTTACTAAGTGTGAAATGCCCGAGTCTCTACGACTTTCAGAAAAAAAGTTATTCAAAAATATCTTGTACTTTTTTGCTTGAGATTTGGTGGTTTGACCCCTTCCGGAGGTCGTAGAAGCTCGGGGATGGTACCAATGGATCGGGCATCCCCACATTAGTTCAGATGGAACCAACTTCCAAGTCTCTATGACCTTCAGAACAAAAGTTATTCAAGAAAATCTTCAATTCTCAATGGGATTTCCTCCCCAACCCTAACCCTAACCCTGGCTGCAACCCTAACCCTAATTGCAGCCCTAACCCTAACCCTAACCCTCATTTCTGCCCTCACCCTATTCACCCTAGGGTGAATAACTCTGTGCTGCTTGCTCGAAACGGGCTGAAATTTGGCGTGGGTGCGTGGCTGTCTCCCCTTTACTAAGTGTGAAATGCCCGAGTCTCTACGACTTTCAGAAAAAAAGTTATTCAAAAATATCGTGTACTTTTTTGCTTGAGATTTGGTGGTTTGACCCCTTCCGGAGGTCGTGGAAGCTCGGGGATGGTACCAATGGATCGGGCAGCCCCACATTAGTTCAGATGGAACCAACTTCCAAGTGTCTATGACCTTCAGAACAAAAGTTATTCAAGAAAATCTTCAATTCTCAATGGGATTTCCTCCCCAACCCTAACCCTAACCCTGGCTGCAACCCTAACCCTAATTGCAGCCCTAACCCTAACCCTAACCCTCATTTCTGCCCTCACCCTATTCACCCTAGGGTGAATAACTCTGCGCTGCTTGCTCGAAACGGGCTGAAATTTGGCGTGGGTGCGTGGCTGTCTCCCCTTTACTAAGTGTGAAATGCCCGAGTCTCTACGACTTTCAGAAAAAAAGTTATTCAAAAATATCGTGTACTTTTTTGCTTGAGATTTGGTGGTTTGACCCCTTCCGGAGGTCGTAGAAGCTCGGGGATGGTACCAATGGATCGGGCATCCCCACATTAGTTCAGATGGAACCAACTTCCAAGTGTCTATGACCTTCAGAACAAAAGTTATTCAAGAAAATCTTCAATTCTCAATGGGATTTCCTCCCCAACCCTAACCCTAACCCTGGCTGCAACCCTAACCCTAATTGCAGCCCTAACCCTAACCCTAACCCTCATTTCTGCCCTCACCCTATTCACCCTAGGGTGAATAACTCTGCGCTGCTTGCTCGAAACGGGCTGAAATTTGGCGTGGGTGCGTGGCTGTCTCCCCTTTACTAAGTGTGAAATGCCCGAGTCTCTACGACTTTCAGAAAAAAAGTTATTCAAAAATATCGTGTACTTTTTTGCTTGAGATTTGGTGGTTTGACCCCTTCCGGAGGTCGTAGAAGCTCGGGGATGGTACCAATGGATCGGGCATCCCCACATTAGTTCAGATGGAACCAACTTCCAAGTCTCTATGACCTTCAGAACAAAAGTTATTCAAGAAAATCTTCAATTCTCAATGGGATTTCCTCCCCAACCCTAACCCTAACCCTGGCTGCAACCCTAACCCTAATTGCAGCCCTAACCCTAACCCTAACCCTCATTTCTGCCCTCACCCTATTCACCCTAGGGTGAATAACTCTGCGCTGCTTGCTCGAAACGGGCTGAAATTTGGCGTGGGTGCGTGGCTGTCTCCCCTTTACTAAGTGTGAAATGCCCGAGTCTCTACGACTTTCAGAAAAAAAGTTATTCAAAAATATCTTGTACTTTTTTGCTTGAGATTTGGTGGTTTGACCCCTTCCGGAGGTCGTAGAAGCTCGGGGATGGTACCAATGGATCGGGCATCCCCACATTAGTTCAGATGGAACCAACTTCCAAGTCTCTATGACCTTCAGAACAAAAGTTATTCAAGAAAATCTTCAATTCTCAATGGGATTTCCTCCCCAACCCTAACCCTAACCCTGGCTGCAACCCTAACCCTAATTGCAGCCCTAACCCTAACCCTAACCCTCATTTCTGCCCTCACCCTATTCACCCTAGGGTGAATAACTCTGTGCTGCTTGCTCGAAACGGGCTGAAATTTGGCGTGGGTGCGTGGCTGTCTCCCCTTTACTAAGTGTGAAATGCCCGAGTCTCTACGACTTTCAGAAAAAAAGTTATTCAAAAATATCGTGTACTTTTTTGCTTGAGATTTGGTGGTTTGACCCCTTCCGGAGGTCGTAGAAGCTCGGGGATGGTACCAATGGATCGGGCATCCCCACATTAGTTCAGATGGAACCAACTTCCAAGTCTCTATGACCTTCAGAACAAAAGTTATTCAAGAAAATCTTCAATTCTCAATGGGATTTCCTCCCCAACCCTAACCCTAACCCTGGCTGCAACCCTAACCCTAATTGCAGCCCTAACCCTAACCCTAACCCTCATTTCTGCCCTCACCCTATTCACCCTAGGGTGAATAACTCTGCGCTGCTTGCTCGAAACGGGCTGAAATTTGGCGTGGGTGCGTGGCTGTCTCCCCTTTACTAAGTGTGAAATGCCCGAGTCTCTACGACTTTCAGAAAAAAAGTTATTCAAAAATATCTTGTACTTTTTTGCTTGAGATTTTATGGTTTGACCCCTTCCGGAGGTCGTAGAAGCTCGGGGATGGTACCAATGGATCGGGCATCCCCACATTAGTTCAGATGGAACCAACTTCCAAGTGTCTATGACCTTCAGAACAAAAGTTATTCAAGAAAATCTTCAATTCTCAATGGGATTTCCTCCCCAACCCTAACCCTAACCCTGGCTGCAACCCTAACCCTAATTGCAGCCCTAACCCTAACCCTAACCCTCATTTCTGCCCTCACCCTATTCACCCTAGGGTGAATAACTCTGCGCTGCTTGCTCGAAACGGGCTGAAATTTGGCGTGGGTGCGTGGCTGTCTCCCCTTTACTAAGTGTGAAATGCCCGAGTCTCTACGACTTTCAGAAAAAAAGTTATTCAAAAATATCGTGTACTTTTTTGCTTGAGATTTGGTGGTTTGACCCCTTCCGGAGGTTGTAGAAGCTCGGGGATGGTACCAATGGATCAGGCATCCCCACATTAGTTCAGATGGAACCAACTTCCAAGTCTCTATGACCTTCAGAACAAAAGTTATTTAAGAAAATCTTCAATTCTCAATGGGATTTCCTCCCCAACCCTAACCCTAACCCTGGCTGCAACCCTAACCCTAATTGCAGCCCTAACCCTAACCCTAACCCTCATTTCTGCCCTCACCCTATTCACCCTAGGGTGAATAACTCTGCGCTGCTTGCTCGAAACGGGCTGAAATTTGGCGTGGGTGCGTGGCTGTCTCCCCTTTACTAAGTGTGAAATGCCCGAGTCTCTATGACTTTCAGAAAAAAAGTTATTCAAAAATATCGTGTACTTTTTTGCTTGAGATTTGGTGGTTTGACCCCTTCCGGAGGTCGTAGAAGCTCGGGGATGGTACCAATGGATCAGGCATCCCCACATTAGTTCAGATGGAACCAACTTCCAAGTGTCTATGACCTTCAGAACAAAAGTTATTCAAGAAAATCTTCAATTCTCAATGGGATTTCCTCCCCAACCCTAACCCTAACCCTGGCTGCAACCCTAACCCTAATTGCAGCCCTAACCCTAACCCTAACCCTCATTTCTGCCCTCACCCTATTCACCCTAGGGTGAATAACTCTGCGCTGCTTGCTCGAAACGGGCTGAAATTTGGCGTGGGTGCGTGGCTGTCTCCCCTTTACTAAGTGTGAAATGCCCGAGTCTCTACGACCTTCAGAAAAAGTTATTCCAAAATATCGTGTACTTTTTTGCTTGAGATTTGGTGGTTTGACCCCTTCCGGAGGTCGTAGAAGCTCGGGGATGGTACCAATGGATCAGGCATCCCCACATTAGTTCAGATGGAACCAACTTCCAAGTCTCTATGACCTTCAGAACAAAAGTTATTCAAGAAAATCTTCAATTCTCAATGGGATTTCCTCCCCAACCCTAACCCTAACCCTGGCTGCAACCCTAACCCTAATTGCAGCCCTAACCCTAACCCTAACCCTCATTTCTGCCCTCACCCTATTCACCCTAGGGTGAATAACTCTGCGCTGCTTGCTCGAAACGGGCTGAAATTTGGCGTGGGTGCGTGGCTGTCTCCCCTTTACTAAGTGTGAAATGCCCGAGTCTCTACGACTTTCAGAAAAAAAGTTATTCAAAAATATCTTGTACTTTTTTGCTTGAGATTTGGTGGTTTGACCCCTTCCGGAGGTCGTAGAAGCTCGGGGATGGTACCAATGGATCGGGCATCCCCACATTAGTTCAGATGGAACCAACTTCCAAGTCTCTATGACCTTCAGAACAAAAGTTATTCAAGAAAATCTTCAATTCTCAATGGGATTTCCTCCCCAACCCTAACCCTAACCCTGGCTGCAACCCTAACCCTAATTGCAGCCCTAACCCTAACCCTAACCCTCATTTCTGCCCTCACCCTATTCACCCTAGGGTGAATAACTCTGTGCTGCTTGCTCGAAACGGGCTGAAATTTGGCGTGGGTGCGTGGCTGTCTCCCCTTTACTAAGTGTGAAATGCCCGAGTCTCTACGACTTTCAGAAAAAAAGTTATTCAAAAATATCTTGTACTTTTTTGCTTGAGATTTGGTGGTTTGACCCCTTCCGGAGGTCGTAGAAGCTCGGGGATGGTACCAATGGATCGGGCATCCCCACATTAGTTCAGATGGAACCAACTTCCAAGTGTCTATGACCTTCAGAACAAAAGTTATTCAAGAAAATCTTCAATTCTCAATGGGATTTCCTCCCCAACCCTAACCCTAACCCTGGCTGCAACCCTAACCCTAATTGCAGCCCTAACCCTAACCCTAACCCTCATTTCTGCCCTCACCCTATTCACCCTAGGGTGAATAACTCTGCGCTGCTTGCTCGAAACGGGCTGAAATTTGGCGTGGGTGCGTGGCTGTCTCCCCTTTACTAAGTGTGAAATGCCCGAGTCTCTACGACTTTCAGAAAAAGTTATTCAAAAATATCGTGTACTTTTTTGCTTGAGATTTGGTGGTTTGACCCCTTCCGGAGGTCGTAGAAGCTCGGGGATGGTACCAATGGATCGGGCATCCCCACATTAGTTCAGATGGAACCAACTTCCAAGTCTCTATGACCTTCAGAACAAAAGTTATTCAAGAAAATCTTCAATTCTCAATGGGATTTCCTCCCCAACCCTAACCCTAACCCTGGCTGCAACCCTAACCCTAATTGCAGCCCTAACCCTAACCCTCATTTCTGCCCTCACCCTATTCACCCTAGGGTGAATAACTCTGCGCTGCTTGCTCGAAACGGGCTGAAATTTGGTGTGGGTGCGTGGCTGTCTCCCCTTTACTAAGTGTGAAATGCCCGAGTCTCTACGACGTTCAGAAAAAAAGTTATTCCAAAATATCGTGTACTTTTTTGCTTGAGATTTGGTGGTTTGACCCCTTCCGGAGGTCGTAGAAGCTCGGGGAACCCACTGGATTAGTCCAGGGTTTACGGGGGTATACAACGTATACCCGCTTATGTTTCAGTAAGCATTGCATATACCCACCTCTAAATCCCCCCCTGATGTCCACCATTCAGGAGTATCTGCAGCCAAATTACCCATCTCTTTTCCTGGGATGGTGAAGCCATGACCCACGCTACTCTTCCTCTAATGTGTTTTTTTAACTTACTATCACACACGAGTTACATATAGAATCTATATGTCATTCACGCCCCAACCTGCTGACAAACAGCCAATGGGGACCCAGCCAATGGGGACCCAGCCATGCCATCCCACCCCTACCATTGGTCCAAACGACCATGTGCCCACCTGTGACACGTTCAGTGATGTGGGAAAACACAGTGCTTCAGCAACAACGACACTTAACAGCTGAGCACAACACAATCACAGATAACAGTGACAGAGTATATCACTGTTAATGTGTTGTAAATGCATTTTTTTCATTGTTCACTAAGTATTGTTGTTTTGTTACATATTGTTTTGTTGAATAATTTGAATGATGATGTTCAATCATCATATGATATTTATATATATATATCTAATGAGTTATGCTAAAATAGTGTTAATTTCAATTTTATGACATTACACTTTTGAGTTATCTGATTGGTTTTGATGTGTGGAAGAGAATGATTTGCATTTTTTTTAATCTAAGGTGAAATATGAACAAGGATGCGTTGTCAAATTCAGATCTGAAGTATTTTATTTAAATAAATGTTCAAGAAATAACTGAAACACCATGTTAGCCTCATCTATAATTTACATTCATGCAGGCTGCCTGTGTGACCAGTAATACCTACAAACTGCTCCTGATCAAGTCATGTCCATTTTATAATAGTGGAACACTCTGGCCCACGCTATCTGCTGCAAATCAGCTTTAATCTCCCCATGGGGATTAATGAAGTTCTTCTGATTCTGATTCAAAAAGAGACAGTTTACAGAAGAAACTACTGACTCGCCAAGTGAGAGAATAGGTGTCAGTAGTTCACTCTCAATGCATCGTTGTCTCTCACTCGTCTGTGGACCAGTATTGGTTTAGTAATTTCATAATCCTTCCTCCCTGAGATCGAGCAGTAGAAATTATGTGACGATGAGCAAATACTACTGATGGATTTTTGAGTAAACTAAATAGAGTAGTCTTACGTGTCACTGTTTCTAAAACAGAGCATTGAGAGTATACCCACTTCTCCAGGGACCGGGGGACCCTGACCCCCAACCCTAAAACTTACCGACAAAGTGAATGAAAAGAAAATATGAGATCAATTCCCCCAGAACATTTCAACATCACCACAGTTTCCTTCAGTCTGTCAGCGACAGACACAGAAAGATACGACGTCTCTGTCGTCAGACAGAACATTCTTGTGGGTTTCATTTCAATTATTTTAATTTTAAAACCGTCTTTTTTATACTTTTCTCCGGCTCGTTTAACACAGGACGTCAGTGAGTCTTTGCTGGTTTGGGTTTTGTCTTTTTCCACAAGGTTTTTAAATAAATGAGAATCTACATTAAGAGCTGATTCTTCAATGAAGACTTTTTTAGTCACATGTTTCTTTATTGTCTAGAAACACCTTCACATTTTAATATAAAACAGAAACTTTAACACTTTAAAGTGTTTTACATAGAATAAATACAAAATATGTTATTTTGCTTAAATTTTCCTGTAACATCCTTTTTTATAGGGACGTTAATAATAAACTCAGGATAAAGGGACATTAACGTTGATGCTGAGGGGAGCTGCAGCATCTCCTACTGGCAAAGAGCTGCAACTGCAACACTGACAAATACATTTAAAAAATCATTGTAGGACAATCTAACATTTTGTTTATTTTTTAATTAATAATTATAACGTAGATAACACTAAACACTGCTCTAAAGCCTGTTTGTTGTGTAAAATGTTTTAAAACTGTTGTCGGCCTTTAAAATCAATGACATGACAAAATACAGATTCTCTCTCAGCTCTGACTCACAGCCTGGATTTAATTTCTCAGTTTTAATGAGTTGTATGAATCAACATGTTGGGATTATTTATTATATTTGGCTTTGGACACAGGTCAGCCAAGGTAAGATAAGATAAGATAAGATCAAATAAAATAAGATAAGATAAGATGAGATGAGACTGAATATACCAAAGAGACATGAGTGGTGTCAATCAACTGGACATCAAGTTTCCCAACACGTCATTTTATTTGAAGTGTTTAAGAGTTTAGATGTTTAATGCTCGGGGTCGACCCCCCCCCCCCCCCCCCCCCCCCAGCCCCTCCCTTCAGTCCCACTGTGAAGTAAATCTCTCTCTAATCCTCGTCGTCCCCGTCTGTTCTGTTCAGCTTTAAAATCCTGTTTATCTAAAAGAAGGACGCAGAGGCCGAGGACACCAGCGCTGACTCGTGATGGGTCCTTCCCTCCGACCTCTGCAGCGACGGTGACACATCACAAGTACAGATACTTGTGTAAGTGAAGGTACTGTACTGTGCTAACCCCCAGAAGGAAATGTCATCACCATATAGTAGATGGGAATAATTGAAAGCGTTTATTTTACAGAAGTTTCAGGGAGGAGACATTTTTGGATCCCTGGGGTGAAAATCCAAAGTTTCCTGAAACAAACAACGAACAGAAACTCAGACCAGAGGCTGTTTGACTGTTTCTGTTTAATTCTCTCTGCACACAAATGTAATAGATGTTTTCCAGTCCAGCAGTAATCATCCTGACATCTGGCCTCTTCTCTTCCCCCATCAGTCCAGCACTAATCCACTGTGGTGTCCACGGACACATGGTCTGTACTGAGCCTCGGATTCTACTGGTGATTGTCTCTCTGACTGTCAGACGGTAAAACTCCTTTGTTTGAGATCAACCAGAAAGAGAAGAGGACACGAGGACGACGACAAATCACTTTCTGATGGTGCAGGTTACATTCAGAACAGAAAAGAACAGGTTTGTGTCACATGTGGTAAAACATTCAGCTTTTAGATGAACTGCACATATTCAAACTACTGAACATAATATATAATATAATATAATATAATATAATATAATATAATATAATATAATATAATATAATATATATATATATATATATATATATATATATATATATATTATATTGATTTTAAACATCTCAGTTTCTGTTTCTCAAACGCAGCCCCAGAGTTTCAATCTAAAACAGAACCAGCAGCATTTATGAACGTCTCAGTTTTAGTGGCTGTGTCGTGTGAACAGAGTTTCTTTGTGTTTCTATCGAAGACGAGGGGACGTGACTCTAATGATCCTGTTGAAGATGTCGACAGACGGCTACAAGGAGCTGTTCCACTCATGTCCACCAGGCGGTGGTAATCCAAAAAAAAAAACACCAACAAAATAAAATGCTGAAGTACTCGACCAATCAGGCATCCTCAGAGCTGCAAGCCCCGCCCCAAAGGTTCCTGTACCCTCCCCTGAGCCGGGACCTTTTTTATTAAGACCCTGAGGATGAAACACCAGGTTCCAGAAAACGTTCTGAGTCTCTGGAGAAAATGAAATTTACATAAAAAGTCTCTTTCTTATCTCTTTTACAATTAAAACTTTAAAAAGTCTTCACATGAGGACGTTAAAGACGGCAGCCATCTTGAACTGAAGCCGCTCTCAGGATGGTGGACTCTGGGTTTGAGTCTGTGACTCGGTGTCCCAGTTCTTTCCACGGTGACTCTTCCTGTTCCTCTCAGCCATGACCACGGCCGCCACCACGCTGACCAGCACCGTGACCGTGATGACGAGCACGGTGGCGGTTTCTGCGATGCAGAGCCGACTGTCCACCCAGGCCAGCGAGGCCCCGGTCAGCTGCGGCGGCTCCTGGCACGTCACGTTCTTGTAGTCGTCGATGTGGAGGTGGCGAACGTACAGGATCTTACTGAAGACGCGATGAAGCTCGCAGTCGCAGCTCCACGGGTTCCCTGAGTAAATGTGAAGCAAAGTCAAGATTTTATTGATTCTGTGTTAACTAAAATATCAATTCTACAAGTTTCAAACGATTCTACATGTTGCCCATCAACTCCGGAGACATGATATAATATTTCATATATAATATATATATATATATATATTATATATATATATATCATGTGCGATTAAAAAAATATTTATTAATGTTCTTTCATTTTCAAGAAAAACTCCTGATCTTTGGTCACCATGGTCCTGACTGTGAAACTGTACTGTGTCATGTTCCCCAGAGGATGAACCCTGACGACGTTCATCAGTGTTTAAATCTTCCCAGCGGGACAGTGGACAGTGGACAGTGTCTGTGGACTTAGAACCAGAGGGACACACCTGACAGCTGGATGTGTGTCGCTGTCGTGTGCAGGCTGAGGAAGGTTTTGAACTTGAGGTGTTGCAGGTTGTTTCCCTCCAGATCCAGAACTGTCAAACTGTAGAGAGGAGCCAGAGCGTCGCTGTCGATCTGAGAGATGTTGTTGTTGCTCAGCTGGAGCACCTGCAGACAGACAGGTCATCAGACAGACAGACAGACAGACAGACAGACAGGTCATCAGACAGACAGACAGACAGACAGACAGACAGACAGGTCATCAGACAGACAGACAGACAGACAGACAGGTCATCAGACAGACAGGTCATCAGACAGACAGACAGACAGACAGGTCATCAGACAGACAGGTTTCTCCAGATGTGCACCTCCAGTCCAGGCAGCATGTCCAGGCTCCCGTGCTGCAGGACGCTCAGTCTGTTGTTGTGCAGGTGGAGCTGTCTGAGCCTGGACAGACCTCTGAACACACCAGGACCCACAGACACCAGCTGGTTGTAGCTCAGGTCCAGTTTCTCCAGGTTGTCCAGATACTCTAGGCTGCGGGGGGGGGGGGGGGGGGGGGGGGTTAGTTATTGTTAGTTATTGTTGTGATTAAAGTGTTCTTTAAAATGTTCTTTACATTATGATAATAATAATTATGATATTCTCTTCTAGTCTGTCATCATTACTATAATTACTAAAGCTCCTGTAGCAGATTTGACGATCACACACTTCAACCGGTCTTTATAAACAGTCCAGCTTCAGACTAGAGGAAACCTACTGAACATGTGGAAACTGAAACACAGAAAGAAAGAAACGAAGAAATGTAGAAATACTGAAATTAATTTAGACAAAATCAGGATTTTTCCTTGTAACCTGAATTTATTTATTTATAATTTCAGACAGACAGTTGAAGACAGACAGGTGAAGACAGACAGGTGAAGACAGACAGGTGAAGACGGGTGAAGACAGACAGGTGAAGACAGACAGATGAAGACAGGTGAAGACAGACAGGTGAAGACGGGTGAAGACAGACAGTTGAAGACAGACAGGTGAAGACAGACAGGTGAAGACAGACAGTTGAAGACAGACAAGTGAAGACAGGTGAAGACGGGTGAAGACAGACAGGTGAAGACAGACAGTTGAAGACAGACAGGTGAAGACGGGTGAAGACAGACAGGTGAAGACAGACAGGTGAAGACAGACGGGTGAAGACAGACAGGTGAAGACAGGTGAAGACAGACAGGTGAAGACAGACCTGTTTCCAGATAAGGAAGGTAAGTTGTTGTGAGCCAGTCGAAGTTCTCTGAGAGCAGACAGACCGGTGGAGAAGTCGATGGGAAGAAACGTCAACTGGTTCCAACTGAGATCCAACTTCTCCACGAAGGACAAAGAGAAAAACGCCTGAAGAAAGAATCATCATGAAAATCATGGAGAGAAACGTCTCTGAAGACGACTGTTGTCAAAACATTAAGTCTCGGACAGATGTCCTGTGTTTTCAGTCCAATGTCTTCAGAGACTTGATCACTTCTCTGTGGACACAGGAACATTTACTCATCATTATTTACACAGATTTCACTGTAAATTAAATTAAATTAAAAACCACTGGATGAAAATAACGATGAGATGAAGATAATCCCTCTCTCCCTCTCTCTCCCCCTTCCTCTCTCCCTCTCTCCCTCTCTCCCTCCCTCCCTCCCTCCATGTCTACCTGTGGTTGTATGACTTGGATCTGACTGTTGCTCATCACCAGGACTCTCAGCGACCACAGTCCAGTAAAAACCCGAGAGCCGATCTCAGTCAGGTTGTTTCCTCCCAGCTCCAGCAGCCAGGTTCCGTGTGGGAGGCCCCGGGGAACGTGTTCGAATCCACGTGCACGACAGTCCACCAGGTCGGCGTGCTCGTAACAAACGCACGGGGGCGGACAGGAGCGTGAACCCCTGACTGAGTGAAAGGCTGAAAGGAGGAAGAGGAGCGCCGGGAGGAGGAGACGCATATTTCTCTGAGGGCGGCTCGGTCACTGGAGCTCGACGTCGCTCGGTGGTTTGATTCTGCTGTCGTCACTCGAAACTGGAAATTTAAAAAAGCAAAGTTTTGAGTTTCTCATTTAACTTATAGTGGATCCTATAAATGTTTAAAGCTGCAGTCATTATTTCTAGATATCACTGGTGACCACTTGGGGGCAGTGGAACAACCTCAATAATAAACATCGACCAGTCAGTGTGAGGAAGAAACACGTAATTACAGAACAGGTCACACACTCCTCCATGTTAGTGGATGAGACTCAAACAAAGCTTTAAGTGTCATCTATGTTCCCCATGTGGTGAATCTAGAATCTCTCAGGAAGCACAAACGTACTTTCTACAATCAAATCTCTACGTTTAATTCTTTTATATATTTTACATTTGCTCTGCCCTCATTCAAATCTAATCACATCATCACAGGTGGAGAAGAAAACAGCTGCTTGATTTTTCCAAGACGACATTTTCTAATAATCATTTCTACTCTAAAAACAGTGGAGAGGAAATAAAGCGTCTGTCAAACAGCTGACTCGCCTCTGCTGTCGACGAGGAATCCAAACATCTCCATCCTGGATCTTCAACTTCGACACGTCCGCTGACTCCACTGCTCCACACAGACAGAGAGAGAGAGAGAGATGATGGAGGGAGAGAGAGATGATGGAGAGAGAGAGAGATGATGGAGACTGGTGCCGTCAGCTGTGCTCATTAATCCTCTAATCCACTGAAATCACTGAACGTGTCCTCGTCATGTTTTTGTTTCTGTGCCACAGATTTAAATGTTACGTAAAGTCTGTTCACGAGTTTGAGTTCGCAGACAAACACAAAGAGTCTCATGGGACATTCACACAATCACATGTGAAGTAACTTACGACAAAGTTCATGCATCGCAACAAACACAACAATAAGAAAAGAAATCCGTTTTAGTAAAGAGTCAAAATACGACACAAGAAATAATAATTAAAATAAATGTCTCCAACAATATTATATAAAGATTACAGGTGCATTGAATAGACTCTGATCTTACAGCAGTTTGAAAACCATTTTATTCACAAGTACCTTTAACTAAACTATTATACAAGGTCATACCATCATATTCTACTTTAATTATATATTTGAACACGATTCTATTTGTTTATTTGTTTATTTTTCTCCTTCAACTCATTTTAAAACAGATTTGTTCTCTTATTTCTTTTCCTTCTGTTATTCTGCTGGTTTTTTTAGGTTGGATTTGTTTTGATGTGCAGCACTTTGCAGCCTGAACGTGTGAAATCTGCCTTGTGAATAAAACTCTCTCCTTTTTCTCCATTTGAATTTTTCCACAACTTGTAAATATACAGAGATTTCAGAAAATATCCAGCTGAAGTTATATGAACAGTCATGATTATAAATTAGTATTATTTATTTAATTATCATTAATTAGGTGAAAAATGATACGTAACATAAATATAAAGGAGAGAAAATAAAATAAAAAGGTGGAGACAGACTCATTTTAACAGGTTTGTTGTTAAATGTTTAACATGTTAACAGTGTAAGATTAATAATCAGTGTTTTCAACATTTGATTTGAAACAGAAGATGAATTAAAGCAGCTGTAAAATAATCTGCGTCTTTTTCTTTGTAATATTTCACGTTTTAACTTTTTATCATGAATTCGCAGCAGCGATGTGACGTCACGAGAGACGTGCCGCTGCGTCGTGACGTCAAACACCCGAAGGCGGAAGTTGAGCATGTTGTGCACAAATGTGAGAACATGTGGAAGATAAGAGAGAAAGAAGAGAAACAGAAGAAGAGAAACAGAAGAAGAGAAACAGAAGAAGAGAGAAAGGAGAGAAACAAGAGAAACGATGATGCCCGAAGACACGTGACGTCCTGCCAACAAGCGAGCAGCTGTTTACAGCAGCTAACAAGCTAACAGCAGCTAAAGGCTAACAGGCTAGCAGCTGTTTACGGCAGCTCACCAGCAGAAGAAGAAGAAAGAAGAAAGAAGAAGAAGAAGAAGAAGAAGGTATGAGCTCCTCTAAAATGACCTTTCATTATAATCAAGTTAAACCTGCGGTTCATTCTTTTATTTCTTATTTTATCTGTGAATGTATTTGATGAGTTTGAGTCACGTGGACACGTGTTGTAGAATAATACTCTTTATAAACATGAAAGTAGAAGAAGTTTTATTCTCCAGGTTTCAGATTCAACACAAACACATTCATCAGAACATCTGATCAAACCAGGGACATTTTATTTATTATTTAAACAGGGGGTGGCTCCTGTTACATGTTTAGCATGTTATATGTTTAACATGCTACATGTTAAACTTGTTATATGTTTAACATGCTACATGTTAAACTTGTTATATGTTTAACATGCTACATGTTAAACATGTTATATATGTTTAACATGCTACATGTTAAACATGTTATATATGTTTAACGTGTTGTTGACATGAAGCTGCTGAACTTTGACCCTGATGCACACGTCACAGGAACCTGTTCTCTTCCACATGTGGGTAAAAAACGCTGTTTATATAAATTTGGTCCAGTTGATATTAAAAACTGTTTGTTTGATTCATTAGAAAAGTAAAAAGCAACATTTCATACAAAGAGATGTTTTGAATGAGTCTGTGTAGTCGGACTTAGTGTAATTGTTTGAAAAGCATCTATTTCTTTAGTGACACTCGTTGTTCTGAATATTTATTATTACTTTCTTGTATGAATGAAATGTCAGCGTGTTGTGTTGTGACTGTGCAGCAGCCATGGCTCAGGCCGGAGCTCACCTGACCTCCACCACCGTCAATGAGCAGCCGTCCATCTTCGAGGTCCTGGCACAGGAGTCTCTGATGGACGCGCTCAAACCTGCACTGAGACACGCCCTCAAGGTGAGTGATGATGAGGGAGAAGGTTTGAGCTTTTACAAAAACACAGAAACAGAACTTCAGAGTACGGATCAAACTGTTTATACAGGTTTAAAGTTTCACTCGTTCACGGATCATGTCGATGAAGCTTCAGCCTCTTTTGTCTGTTTGAGAACAAACATTTAAATTCACTGTTTTGTTTTCATGCTGCAAATAATCAACCGGATGCTCTCGGCCCCTCAGGTCCTGGCCGAGTGCAACCCGTCTCGTTTTGGCGTTCTGTGGCGTCGCTTTGATGAGCTCTACCTGCTGCTGGACCTCCTCCTCCAGAACCACTTCCTGTCTCACTGCAGCGCCTCCTTCTCTGAGAACTTCTACGGCCTGAAACGAGTTCCGGGGGGGCGGGGATTTCCCGTCCGCCTGGGGCTGCACAGGAAGTCTCACTGGCGATCCCTTCTCCTTCTGTGTGTGGTGCCGTACCTGCGCGCCAAGCTGGAGGCGACGCTGGCGAAGCAGAGGGACGAGGAGGACTTCTCTATCCAGCTGGCGAAGTCGAGGTGCCAGAGGCTGTACCGGGCGGCCGTGGCAGCTTACCCGTACGTCAGCTCAGCCTGGCAAGCCTGGGTCTTCTGCCAGCAGCTGCTCTTTGTCTTCGGAGTTTCCAAGACCCATAGTCCTCTGCTGTGGTTAGCCCGGGTGAGACTGGCACGACTCAACGCCCAAGACTTCAGAGACATGGAGCTGCAGGCCGGCCACGCCTCCGACCTGACTGACACGAGGTAGAACTGTGTGTGTGTGTGTGTGTGTGTGTGTGTGTATGTGTGTGTGTGTGTGTGTGTGTGTGCGTGTGCGTAACAAGCATCACAAAAAGTTCAGGTTAAGTTTTTTTTCTTGAATGAGTCTCAGTCTTAAATCCAACAACCCACAATGCATTGCTCTCCTGTTTGCAGCCTGGTGCAGAGGGCGTGGTGGGTGATGTCACAGGCAGCGAGGGGCATGGCCGTCTCCCTCTCCACCTCCCTGTCCCTGGGCGTGTTCTTCCTGCAGTTCCTGGAGTGGTGGTACTCCTCCGACAACCAGAGCACCGTGAAGACGCTCACCTCCCTGCCCGCTCCTCCGCCCCCCCTCCACCTGCAGGAGGAGGCTCCATCGGCCTCGGAGAAGCTCAGTGAAGAAACGCAGCCGGGCTCCGACAGCAGGAACTGTCGTCTTTGCCGAAGACTCTGCACAAACTCCACAGTTCTGTCCACCTCGGGCTTCGTCTTCTGTTACCGCTGCGTCTACATGTACGTGAAAGCAAACCGCCGCTGCCCGGTCACCGGATATCCCACCGAGCTGCAGCACCTGATCAAGATCTACTCACCGGAGAGCTGAACCAGCCGGAGGAGTTTCTGACTTTGACTTTTTAAAAAACACACAACAGTTGATGACGAGTTATTTTGTTTCTCTGTACGTCCTCGAGCTGAACGTTGACGAGCTGAAGGGAGAAGACGAGTGTTTTTTACTTTTGTACTCAACGGACTCTGCACTTTTTGATCATTCTGACATGAGCTGATTTAAACGTGAAGCTACTGAATATTACTAAATATCTAAAATCTATAATAAATCTGTATTAATAAAAAATGTCTTTGAATCACTCCATTAATTTTCATTTTTATGCTGATGAAACCCAATTATACTTATCGATCAAGCCTGATGAAACCAATCAGTTAACTAAACTTCAAGAATGTCTTAAGGATATAAAAAGTTGGGTGACCTACAATTTTCTGATGTTAAATTCAGACAAGACTGAAGTTCTTGTAATTGGACCCAAAAACCTCAGAAACTCTCTTTCTAGAGACGTCGTTACTTTAGACGGGATCACACTGGCCTCCAGCTCCACCGTTAAGAATCTCGGAGTTGTGTTTGATCAGGATCTGTCTTTTAATGTCCATATAAAACACATTTCAAAGACTGCTTTCTTCCACCGACATCGCCAAAATTAGACGCATTGTATTGTATAAAAACTAGTCCACGCATTCGTTTCTTCTACGCTGGACTATTGCAACTCTTTGTTATCAGGCTGCTCCAATAAGTCTCTCAGGACTTTGCAGCTTATTCAGAATGCTGCTGCACGTGTTCTAACACTACAGGAACCAAGATCAGAGATCACATCTCTCCCATTTTGGCGTCTTTACGTTGGCTACCGGTTAAATCCAGAATAGAATTTAAAATGATCCTCCTCACATACAAAGCTCTTCATGGGCAGGCACCATCATATCTCAAAGAGCTCATAGTACCCTACTACCCCTCCAGAACACTGCGCTCTCAGAAAGCTGGGTTCCTTGTGGTTCCCACAGTCTCCAAAAGTAGATTGGGAGCCAGAGCTTTCAGTTCTCGAGCTCCTCTTCCTCTTAGTTATGCTGCTGTAGGATAAGACTCTCTAAACATACATGTTACTAACTAAACTTCTTCCCTGGAGTTTCTGTGCTCTCTCGTCCAGCAGGTTCTCATGGATCGTGGCTGCTCCCTGTATTGGATCGTGGTTCCTGCCATGGCCCTGCCTGACGTCCACTCTTGTTATTACTATTAGTCATAATTCCATGACATTAATATTAACTTGTTTATTATTATTGTAGCATTGTTACACGTTACCACCACTGCTGCTGTGATCATTGTCTTTCATTGTAATCGTACAATATGTTTTCGGCTGCGTTGTTCTGTACACGTGACATCCATTGCACGTCTGTCCGTCCTGGGAGAGGGATCCCTCCTCTGTCTCCCTGAGGTTTCTTCCACCTTCATTTCCTGTTAATAGGTTTTTCTCACTTGAACCGAGGGTCTAAGGACAGAGGGTGTCTCTCCCTGTACAGATTGTAAAGCCCTGAGGCAAAATGTGTTTTGTGAATTTGGGCGATACAAATAAAATTTGATTTGATTTGATTTACACTAAACTAAGCTTTGTTAGCTTCAGCTTCATATTTAGCAAACAGACACGAGGGTGGAATTCATTTGTCTCATCTGACAAAGGCAAGAAAAGAAAAACATTTATTTTACCAGAATATTGAACAACAGCTCTAGAAGTAGTTCCCTGAAGCTGACGTCATGTGAAACACTATGCAGCTGTGACAGCTGTGCAGGGAGAGGGAACAGACACGGTCAGTGAATTGCTTTATTGAGTTTCCAGACAAGTTTAACAACAGGCCCACTTTAAAAAAAACAAACAGAATCAGGATCAACGTCACGACGTTACAGTGAGACTAATAAAAAAGGGCTTCGTCAAAACGTCCACAAACCCTGAAATGAAAGTGTGAAGAGTCACAAGAGTCACTTTCCCTTTTTAAGCTCTTGGAACAATTTATCAACACGAAATGAGGACGAGAGGAAAAAAGGGCTTAAAGTTCGAAAAAGGGACAAATATAATAATCAATAATAGTCACAGTAATAGATTGCTCGAATAGCGTGTATTGCACATGTGTACACATATATGTACTTTTATATACATGTGGGTCAAAGAATTAAACACGTATCGTCGCAACAGGAAAGGATCTGGATTAAACGACAGCACGGACAAAGAAGAGTCAGGAATGTGCTTGTGATCAGTTCCAACAAAAACTGTTCAGTCTGTCACGAGCTGGACGAGAGAGGGGTAACAGAGAGAGAGAGAGAGAGAGAGAGAGCGTCTCCCCTCAGAAACAGAGGGAGGTCAAACAGAGGAGGTGACACCTCCGACCCCCTCAACCAATCACAGCAGGACACTACAGTTACACCACAGTATCAAACATATCAAGAAATATACAGTATGAACGCATGTAGCAAAGAGTGTGTGAGTGTGTGTGTGAGTGAGTGTGTGTGTGTGTGTGTGTGTCTTGTGTCTGTCACACTCTGGACGTCACCGATCACCATGCGTTGTTCTGCTTGAACACTGTCGGTTGTGCGGTTGATGCTCTCAGTGTGTAGCTGTTGTGTTGTTTGTATAATTACAGTTGACTTTAATACTTTTCCAATTATCTTAACAGTCGTAGTTATTACAACAATAATTACTTATGAAATGATCCGTCAATTAAAAACTTGAGGCCTCACAAGATGAAAATCATCCAGAGTATTTAACTTTTCTCCGTCCACTGATTGTAATTTAATTTGTTTGAATGAAAAATCAAAAGAATGATTTTAGGGAGATGTGCAAGTGACACGTGAAGAAGGCACAAATAAATGATTTCATTAAACTGCTGCAGAAACAAACGGAAAACCAACGAAACCATTTGGCATTTTTTGCAGTTTTCCTTCAAGATGAATTTATGTTCGTCTCAAAACATAATCAGACGTTTCTTCTCTTTAAAGCTGCAGTGCAGAACATCTGTCTCCCCCTTCAGGCAGTGACAGTAACTACACAAGCTGTGCCAAACAGAGGAACTTTAACAGATGATTCAGGTCGTGGACGTGTGACAACTACACAACTTTAATATGCAAAGTCTTAAAGTGTAATCTGTTGAACACGCTCAGTGATTTAAATATCTCAGGTACAGGACCCACGCAGAACCACGACCTTTGACCTCAGCATCACCTTTCCTGCTGCCGGCCCGGTTCCACCTGAGGAACTGAGCGACGCTGTTCACCTCCGACAACAACAAAAACAACGACCGCCTCAACAACAGATATTCTCAGCGTCTGTAAAACACACAAAGAAACACACACAGGCGGCGATCCGATGACGTCAGTGCTCAGTTCCTGTCAAACAGTGTGTGTGTGTGTGTGTGTGTGTGTGTGTGTGTATTTATACATACATATATATATATATGTATATAATAGTGTTTGTATTTTGTGTTTAGTATTATTTTTGCTTTTTTATACCAAAAAGTATTTTTTATACATGTATGTATGTACAGATATAGAAAAGTGACCACACTGAGTCTGCTGTGACGTAACCATGGGCAACAGGACGGTATTAACATCAAACAGGTCATTTTACAATTTCAGGTGGGGGGGGAGGGGGGGGTCTGCGGAGACGACCGATAGAGACACTGGAGACGCGGCTGAAGTTCGAGTGATGAGACGTGTTTAAAACATTGAATACTTGAATACTGAGCTGATCCTGAGACACTTTCACCAGATTCCACAAAAAGTCTGATTGAATATTACGGTTTATATAAATATTAATATTCAATGAGGATCTTCAGTGGGTGGTTCTAGTGTGTAGCGATGGCTTCAGAGGCTCCTCCCCCTCAAAACAAATCAGAGTCTGTGGGGAACATCGGGGGTGGGGAACATCGGGGGTGGGGAACATCGGGGGGGTGAATATCATCAGGTGAAAATACAATTCGTAGCAGCTTGAATACATTTCTGAATAATCTCGTGTTTCTCTCTCTCTCTCTGTCGGTTGTTAAATAGTGACGTAAGAACAAATTAAGGCATCGAGATGAAGAAACAAAGACTCATGAATGAAAATGAACCGAGTGTGTGTGTGTGTGTGTGTGTGTGTGTGTGTGTGTGTGTGTGTGTTTTCAGTCTTGATTGGCTGGTTGGTTTGCTGAGGTGCTGCGGTGACGGTGCTGTTTGTGGTTTCTGGATGGTTTGTGGATAAAAGGCACCTAGTTCCTCCTCCTCCTTCGCTCATTTAAAAATCTCTCGTTCCCCCTCGCTCCCTCACTCCCTCGCTCCGTCTCTCTGGTGCAGCGTCAGACACACAAGAAGACAAGTCGTCTGCCTGGAGTCCCACTTTTAGTTGGGATTCAAACTACGGTTCCCCCACAGTCCTCGTCCCGAGTGTGTAAAGACAGAAGAATGGTTGAAGGTGGAGGGGGGAGTTCAGTGGTGCTGTGTGCAGGTCCTGCTGCCCCCCCCCCCCCCCCCCCCAGATCGTCTGCTCCTCCTTGGGCTGATAAACCATCAGAGCAGAGATGTGCCCGCCCTCTCTGGCCTCCGTAATGTTCTCCTCAGCCTATCGGAGTCCTCCTCAACAGCACAATTCCACTGTGCGTGTGTAGCGACACAAACTCCATGGAGGAAGAAGAAAAGGAAGAGGAGGAGGAGGTGCTAGAAGGAGGTGAATGTGGAATTTTCGTGTGCTTCCGCTTTAAGCTCCTCCTACAACACAGGCTCTTCTTCCATTGGCTCCTCCGTGGACCTGTGGGCGGTGCACAGTAAAACATTAAACACACACACACACACACACTCGTCAACACGTGTTAGCATGCTATCGGTCCGCTGCTCACCTGCCGGTTTCCGAGTCGCCAGGAACGGAGCCTGGCTGCTCGACGTCGACACTCAGCGACGCCATGGCGCTGACTGTTTCTGCCTCGTCCTTCTCCGATTGGCCCTGAGCACCAAGGGGGCCGTCCAGTAGCGAGTGGCCACTGGTCTGAGACAAACTCTGAAGACAAGGCCAGTGTTTGTCTGGAGGGACGGAGACACAGGGACAGAGGATCAGGACGTTCAGTAGCTTCTCGTCATCGTGTGTATTTACTGAATCTTTGTGTGTGTGGGCGTCTTACTCTG